>NW_010973092.1:8959491-9005206 GCF_000737465.1 Haliaeetus leucocephalus
GCCCTGCCCCGGGCCAGGCCAGGCTCTGGGAAGGCCCAGCCGCGCCGCGGGGTTCTCCAGGCCACTGCTGAAGCGAGAAAAGCCGGGATCGCACTACGGCGAGATCCCATCGGCGACTGACCACGTACCCGGCGAAGGGGACAGCCCCGCCGGGAGCCCGCGACCCGCGGGAGCCGCCGATCCTCACCTCCCCGCCGAGCTCCCCTCAGCGCAACCGCCGGGCGCCTCGCTTCCGGCCAGCCCTCGGCTTCCCTGCCTCTCTATTGGCTCGCCGTCGGCG
This sequence comes from Haliaeetus leucocephalus, assembly GCF_000737465.1. Taxonomy (NCBI): domain Eukaryota; kingdom Metazoa; phylum Chordata; class Aves; order Accipitriformes; family Accipitridae; genus Haliaeetus; species Haliaeetus leucocephalus. The sequence continues at coordinate 8,959,772 of NW_010973092.1, forward strand.
CGGCTGCACGCTCTGATTGGCCCTTCCGAACACCGGTCAGAAGCTCGCTCCACTCACCGCAGAGGGTTCCCTCGGGAGGCGGTGCCGAGCACCGGGCCGGCGCGGAGTGAGGAGGGCGGAGGGCGCGTAATGGCCGCGGCCGCAAGGGGCTGGCGCCCGGGCAGGGGCTGCCGTGTCCCAGGAAGTGGCAGCAGGCAGCCCAGGAGGGACGGGGGGGCCGCATCCCCACCGCTGTTGTGGGTCTCCCCGGGGTGCGGGGCCCCCTCACCAGAAGCCGCTCCTGAGGCGGCGAGGCCAAAGGCCTGTGGGGGGCGGGAGCGAGCGGCCTGGCGTTGGCAGGGCTGGGGCCGGAGAGTTCGGCCCCGGGCTTGGAGACAGGCGTTTGGGTCGGAGCGTCCCTGCTGCTGGGAAGCAGGGACTGCTTCGAAGGAACATACTCGGATCGGGATCGGCCAGCACGATTCGTAGGCGTTATCCGCCGAATGACGCGGAGATGCGGGCTGTGGTGATCCTGTGGTATGTCGTGGTTCCACGCATCAGAAATGCGGGCATTACCCCGGCCGTGAAATGAAGACGTTACCCTGGAACGCGTTTGCGTCGTTCCTTCAGCTGAATACACTAAACCTGACCGCATAAAGACTGTAACAAACAGCTGGGCTCCGTTGTTTTCAGTTTTGTTTTATGAGGAGTTGAAGAAAAAATGGTGGGTTTGAGTTTTTCACCTTGTGGATCGTGGGGAGCTGGGCTTGCTGGCATCACCTCTCCAGGAATTTCTCCCTGAAATGGCCAACGGGAAAGGATTCTTGACACTTGGCCATTGACGTCCCGTTTTCTCTCTTCCTCAGCAGATGGCAGCAGTGGCCTTTGTCTGACGGGACCCGTTGCGTGCACACGCAGTATCATTTGTGAAAAGTGAAAAGATTCACTTTTCAAGATTGATCGTTTCACCAAAAAAAAAGTTTTGATTGAGTGATAACTACTTTGGATCCTCTTAATTATTTCTAAAACAATGGAAAGGAACACCAGAATAGTTAGGTTTAAGTGACTAGAAAACCTGAAAAAAATTTACTGCTCGCATTTTACTGAACATCTGAATACATATTTAAATACTCCAAACCAAACACTCTACAACTGACAATGAGCGCAACCCTGACTGCAGAATAGGCTGATCTATTTTCATTTTTAAGCAAAGTATATTTTGGGGAGGAAACAACCCCCCTTTGAGGCATTTGTTCTCAGATTATGTAGTGAGTGTCTGTCACATAGGAAGGAACTTCAGTGAACTTGCTGAAGAAGTCTCTCCTGTTATAAAGTTCGATGCTGTTGTTCTCTGACAGTGCAGTACAGTATTTACACATTTCACATGATGTTGCTAATTATTACATTGTTTCATTCTCTCTTCATTACTTAGTCTGAGTTAAAGGTTTGTCCTTTTCTCTGTATTCATACAGATTGATGTCATCAGTATGATTATAGTTTAGAATTTATCCATGTATATGTACATATGGATATGGCCTACATTATGTTTTCAAACATTTCTTGCCATTTGGTAATGACTCACAACTTTGATTTAGGGAAAACTGACACTAAGTTGATCTGGGCATAATCTGTATTTGTCACTAGTCTCTAGACTGACAGATCTGATGCCATCAGATATATGAAGCAGTATCTTCACATTTTCTGCCCTTGATGCCATTACTTCTACTTAAAAAGTGAGACAAACGTCCTTACATGAAGGATTTTGTGGTGCCCCAAGATGTGAATTAATCTAGTGTTCTTTTCAGGAACGTATCCATACGGACTGAAATGTCACAAGTGTGAATAGCTTGCTCAGACCCATGAGCCTGGGTATAGAAAGCTCTTATTCTTTGTGCAGAAATACCCTAATGAGCAGCCACGGTGGGCAGCACAGTGCAGAAAAAATGTAACAGGATAAGGTGGTTTGCCCATGTTGTGTTCCGTTTTCAGCATTTCAGCACTGGACCTGGGCCAACCATCCCTTTGAAATGTAGGAGCTGTCCTAGTACACAATCTTAGTAAGAGCCACCTTTAAGAAAACTGGAAGGCACAAAAGGTAACTTGATTCTAATATAAATATTGTATGCTTTAATTATTTTGACAATCAAGACTTAAAAAATCAAACAAGTTAAAGGATTAAGAAGTTTAAAAAGTTGCTACCAGTCACCACTTTCCTACCACGGCTATGGAACTTACGATCTCTACAGAGTGAAGGAGTGCTTTGGGTGCAGGCATTGAACTGGGACTCTGGTAGTCTCCTGAGCCACAGGCTTGCTCTTTGACATGAACCAGTCATTCAAACTCTCCATATTAAGCCACAATGTCCTTTGGGATCAGCAGGAAGATTTAAGAGACCTTTAATCTTCATTCATAAAATCAAAATACTTACCACATTGCTTCTTTCATCAGCTGGTGATCTTGTCAGTTGAGAACCTAAACAGTTCAGAGCAGAATATCGTGTACTATCAGCCAGGGGGGGATCCAAGATGGCTTAGCTTTTCTTTTTTTTTTTAAACATGGTGCTTGTTTCTAAGTACTACTTCAATGCACACAAATAATCGTTCTGAAGAAGTGAAAGTACTCCAGAATGGAGATGCAGATCTTAGCAAGGCACATAAATATGGAACTGAGAGCATGGTTTTCAAACACAGGCAAGGATGCAGTTCCATACTGAATGTATGCAGTTCCGTGCCACATTTCTGCTTTGGAAAGGGAGGTCTCATTCCTTCACCCTCCTCCCCTACTATTTCCTCCTGGTTCTGCTCTCTTTTCTTCCTTCACTGCTCCTCCAGCCTCCGACTTCTGGCTGTGGAGTCCTTTCTTCTCACTACTTTGTGCCATCACCGTCAGGCATTGGATTGCAAAGCAAACTGATGCAACTACAAACCCCACAGAAAACATTATGGTAATTTTTCTGGATTAAGTTTTCAGCGCTTCTAGTGAGTTAAATCAACTCACTGTGCTGTGTATCCTGTGAGCATCAGGGTGAGCTTTTAAGAGAGGAGGGGGCATAGGCAGAAGGAAGGGAGGAGGTCAGGGAAATGGTGAGGGGACTGGTTCTCCTTGTTTCCGTGGCAGCAAGCTCTTAGCTTGTCTCAAATCATCTTATTACATCATAACCTGAAAGATGGGCAAGGAATAAAAAGCACCACCTCCAGAGAGGCACGAGAAAACCCATGTAGTAGGAGGTACTAACACAGCTTTGGTTTTATTGGACTTTCCAGACTTTGATTTCACATTCTTTCAACAGGAGCTGAGCTTGATTCTCTAGTGTGTTGGACTCAGCGAACTGTGCAGCAAGGATGTAAAATGCTGTGACTTCAAAAAGTGGAAGACAGTGGGGGGCCAAGCACTTGTTTTTTACCTGATCTCTGTGATGTTCTTGAGTCATTTTTCCAGTCTGTATGTAGTGGCCGAGACAGAGGGGATATAACGTCAACTAGTGAAAGAAGAAAAAAGGGTTTCAGTCTCATTCTTGGTAGCATGGCTGATTCTCAGAAGACCCATGGATGGCCCTTTCCAGCCTGTGGGGAGCTGCTAACATTTCTCTTTACAGTGGTTCCAAATGAGAAATTAAGAATGATGCTGAGTGTCATGCGCAGTACTTTACAATTTGCTTTCTGCTGCATTTCAGCTCTTTTCTGAAATAAGAATGCTATCCAGTACAAGCCTACCACTGATAATACAGCACAATTCCTACAGCATCTCCAAATTGTGGGAATGAACCTGGACACCCCTTCAGCAGATGGTGAATCGGTACAGTGATATTCTCCGCATCAAAGACACGGCATATTAATTTATTGCTTTAGTTAAGTTTATGTTGTTTTTCTTCATAACTAATTTTAGGCAAATTGGCATGTTTCATTATCAGGCATTCCAGTTCTGTTAATTCAGCAGCAGTGTGTACAGTGTGTGCTATTGCAATATGCTAAGTTATTTTAGCAGACTTTGAATCCAAGCATTGTACAAGCACAGTAAATACAAACCCCATGCATGGTCTTAGAACAGCGCTGCTCACTTCTGTGCTAGAATATATTTCTTCCATTTTTGATTGCTATTGCAGTCTAAATAGAAATAAAAGTGTGGTGGTTTTTTTCCACATTGTCTGAAAAATAACCCCAAAATGAAACTCAGTTCCAGTCTCTTGTTGGGTTTAGGTTGAGTGTTACATCTTACAGCCTAGTTAAGCAATGAGCTCAGGAATTTCCTTTTTTGGTGATTGTTATAGGCTTTGTTGCAGGATATACCAGGGAGGAGGGGAAAAGAAAAGGAGACTGTTGGGGGTGAAGGGGACTTAAGCAAGCTTTATGTCTCCATCTGCTGTAGTTAATTCCCATCTCCCTGTCTCCTGCTGTGGCTTTGGGAATTAATGAATTTGCAGTGCAGTACTGTGCTGACTGTTCTCCGACTCCCCAGACTAAAATATCAGCTGCAGCCTATTGGTGTGCCTGCTAATGCAGGAAAGAAGTTTAATGTTCCTGTCATGTAAAAACTGGGGCACACCAATCTTCAATGCACATGACAGTTGAACTGTTTCTTGGTAAACAACCTATTACCAGATTCAAACAGATTCAAATCTCAGCACAGAGCCTGCATGGTTATTTAGCAATGAAACAAGTATCTCACTACTGATTAATAAATTGACATGGCTCAAAATCCAGGCACATTTTGATAGAATCAGCCAGCACTCTTTCCTATGCTCATAGTCTTAATGTTGTTTCTGGAAGCAACCCCCCCTACCTGATTTTTAAGCCAGACATTAATGGTGGGTCTTTACTTGGTCACACGCCTGTGGTGACTGCCTATTCTAACTCGTAAATGAACATGTCTCAAAAAATGCATCTGCATGGCATGAAGAAGTAATCCCTACCCAGCCATCAGCAACCCGGGTAGCTACAAACGTCATATTGCCAGAATAAACTGCAGGATTTGCAGCACTGCAGTTTTGCCAGCAGTGTAAGTCATGCCTTTGTCTTCAGAAGGAAATAGTAACAGACAGGAACCACGATAGGCAGGCACTAATAAAAGGAGCTGGAACAAATTCCCAGTTTGGGTATGACCTGATGAAACCAGGTTTTCCTTTCTGCATTTTTGCCCTAGAGAACAGCTGAGCAAAGTATTATTTGTACCTTTGTCACAGAAGACCCTGTCCTAACCCTGTGCAAGTTCACCCATATAAAGCATGTTCTCTATGTTACTGCCAACATCAGTAAGCCTGGGAGTGATTCGCTTCAGGCATTCAAATAGTGGATAATTCACTACATCCTCCTAGCAGATGCTCAGAACAAGGCATCTACTTTCCCAGGGCTCCCGAACAGTTCACAGGAGAATCTTGCTCTGGTTCTACAAGAGCAAGTCCCTTGGTCACTGGGAGCAGTGTGAGCAGATTCAAAGGTGCAGTTGTAAGACCTAGAGGAAAGCTGGATGCATCTGGCTTGTAAAGACCAGGCTAATTCTTCCCCTTTTCTGCAGCTTTCTGTCTTATTCTTTGGGTCTACTGGAGACATGTTTATTGGGGTGATAATGAACTGCCAAAGAAGCAAGACAGCTGAGTAACCTAAATAGAGTTTCTCACACTCTAAAAATGTGAAGTAGCAAAATGGGTTGAATTCTGGAAGCTTGGAACTTGAATGATAATCATCATATTGAGCAGCTGGTGAAAAGGAAGAGCTGGCACCCAGGCAGTAAACCTGGCCCAAATATTACATGATAGAAGTATACAGGTCGTTTTATGTGAAGAGTGAAGATATAGTGGCATCCTTCCGGTCTGTTTTTTTACAAAAAACTAAACCTATCTATATTTAACTTTATAAATTTCTCTGCCGCCTTCAGGACATAAGCATTGGTATCAGAGCAGGATGTGCGGGTGGGGAGATTTCCACGGTCTGCAGTAATAAAAGTGTGAACTGCATAATCTGGGTAAATCCCCTAAGAAAAAATCCAATCCCTGAAATAACATTTTTCAGAGCAGAAATAGATCAGTTTGCAGGAGGTAGCAAGGGAAGAACAAAAGTGACTGAAAGAAAAAATAAAAGGAGCCCACTAAGGCCACAGTTGATAAGTCTATCTGTAACCTCAACTTGCCCAGCACATAGGAGAATTTAGTGCACACAGCAGCTCAAACTTAAATCTGAAATATTTAAAATATTTCAGAGTTCCCTGCATACAGATGGAAAAGTGTCAAAGGTTACATGGTAGCAGGTTTTATAAAGGCACCTCAGCAGAGAAGATGTAGGAGACCTAAAAAATTCATCAGGCTTTGTCTCCTCATCTTAAAGGATAGACTTACTGTATTTTTAAGATACTTAAGACAGTTATATTTAATTCCTTTCTATTACGGATACAGAATTTCTGTACCATGCAATATATAGCGGTCCCAAAAGCCTTGAACAAAAGGAGTGTTCAATGTAGCACTGCACCGTCATACAAGGTCAGGTTCCAGAAATGAGATACCTGTGTTAGCGAGATATTCCAGCTCACCCAAGGAGCCCTTTCAGGAAAACTATGTAGTTTGTGTGTAGAGCTCTACAGACTTGTCCTCACATCTTCCAGCTCTGCAGCCAACTTGGCCCTGGACAATTGGTGTATTTCTACCTAACTGTGCATATATATATATATCATGCTCTACTGTAGAAGGGTCCTGAAGCCCTTAAATGACTGAGGCTTTATTTAAGAGGATTATAACCTATTAGTCACCCAGGTGGATGATGACATATGATTTATGTCTGTAGTTCATGCCTTAAAAGCAACAAAGAATTTTAATTAAAAAATGGACAAGAAATCATGATCTTTGAAGTTAAATAAAATTCAAATACACATAAACAGGTTACTGTCTCATAAATGTATAATTAAATATAAATAAAATTCTTAGACCATATGTTTTTGTATATACATGTCAACCTGGTTATATACTCGTTAGACTTAGAGAGCATTCATATTCTGGTTTTGGCTTGCTACACTCAAATATTTGCGTTTGCTACACATGGAGTTTGGGATTAAAGTGAAAAAGCAACATGAACAGGTAGATTTGTGGCAAGAGTGGATACAAAAATATGTCGGTCCCTACCTTCCTCCCCAGTTCAGCAGTGAAGAGTCATCAGTTGATAAAGATAGTGTAAAACAGGAATAGTTAGCAGCTGTCACTGAAATCAGCTCCCGTGTCTATGTCAGTGACACCTGAATCTGGCTCTGTTGATGTGTTTCCTTCCTTACAGTCATTCTTATTTTTTTCCCTGTCTAATGTCTGGCCCATCATCAGCTTGAACTCGCCATGGAAAACTCAGAATGGCTGATCTCACCTGTTAAATCCTGCTAGTTCTGATGTAACTACCAGATTCTTTATTACTCCAGGCCAAAAATCTGTGATTATGTTCTTAGACCTATGTGCGTCTTTCCTTCTACATGCATTGTATCAAACCGGTACCTTCTCTTTCACAGCAGCTCAGCCTGTCCAGTTCTCCCACGTTTCCCTCTTGCCTTGACCCTCACAGCATCTTCCCGTCAGACCTCCTACGACGCATTGCATCACGCCACGATTACGCCAAATGAAGTGCAGTTGCCAAGACCCCTATCTGAACATTTGATCAAACTGCTCCCCCCTTCATGTCCCTCCGCTAACTCATCTCTTATCTCATGAAGAAATCAAGCTGCCAGTCACTACATTCAAAGAATTTCTTAGCTCTCCCCCCACTACTTGCCACCCTTGCTGAATCTCTTCTCCCCCCACATCCTCTCATCTCCAGCAGCATTGCTGCCCTCAGAGGTCTACGTGTTGGTGTCTCATCTCTTTGCTGTCCTGTATGCCTTGCTTTTTCTGCAGAGCTGTAGTGTCACACCCTTCCATTTCTATTTATATTTAATTTTCTGAGAAGACAACATGTACATCTCTGCCAACAGACTGCAACCCCCCTTGGCCCAAGCTACAAAGACTTTTCAGAAAGTCCTTAACACATGACAATTAGTGCAAAGAAGAGACTAGAAAGAATAACATAGTCCTAAATAAGTGTTCATAGCAAAAAATGCAATGACATTACAAACTGTGGTTTGTTTGACACAAATCAAGCAAAATGCTATTAAGATCAATAGCTTTTGGGGGGGAATTCGCTGTGCTAGCAGAGTGAAGTCCATACAATTTGTTGGGGCACTCTACTGCCTATGTTCTGGTTCATTAATTACAAGAAAGGGTCTCAGAGCATAGTTTAAACCAGCAAATTCTCAAGCATGAGGAAAGTTACATGCACGCAAAAGTGGTCCTATATTTTAGAGGTGCAAGCACTTAAACAAGGTCTGGAAATATCCAAATAGCTGCTGTTTACACAGAGTGTGATTTTAGAAAACTCACAGCAGACTGAATTTTTTATATATGTGCATTGTATGAGACAAACTGTTTTGTAGAAGAATTGGGAAATTTGGCCCGAGTATTGATTCTAGTCTACAAATAGATATGAAATCCCCCTTGGTAGCAGTAAGTATTTTTCAGGAGATCACAGGCTTGTGTTATCTTTCTTGTTCAACCACAGGAGTTCCTTGGAACTCAGTCACTCTGCCAAGAAATGAAACACAGCTGCGCTAGACTTGCGCACTCTGTGCTGCATCTCGTCTTCAGCAAGACCACCACATACAGAGAGATATACGTAGGGATCAACTGCACAACAGCTTCTGTTTGTCCTGGTTCCTGTTCCATGATACTGGATTGCCTTTAGCAAATTCTCTTACAGACCTGTATGTCAAGTGCTATCTTTAAATTGTATTTTTATGGCAAAAGCAGGTTCTCAATTGGCATTGAACAAAATTGGCAAGGAACATTTCATGATCCCTGGAACATTCTGCCTAAACAATATAACAAAAAAGAGCAGGGAAGGGATATACCACCTCTTCTTTGGGGAGGGATAACCAATACATTCTGTTGAGAAATACGGTTCACAAGTCTGTCTACGAACTGCCCTATAAAATCCAAGTCTTCGTTTAAACAAAGTTTGCAATTTTGATATTTGTTCAGCTTTTTTTTTCTCATGAACTGAATTTAAAATAATGAAGCATCTTCACTGGAGCTTGAAAACAACTCTAAAAATATATCAGCAATAGGGACCTGTCTCCTTATACCCTAATGCTATGTTGAACTAAAGCCAAAAGTCAGCACTGGTAAATTATTTAGATTGAAATAATTTTCAGAAATACCTAATTAATAAAAATACTTATCTTGCAGTTTCCCCACATTCTGCCAGACTCCATCGCTCCAATCCTCAATAGCATCAGCAATACACTTATACATACACTAATAAAAAATAAACAAAATATTAAAAATGGAAAAGCAGAGAAAAACAAATTGCATTTGTTTTTAAATATAACAGTGCTGTTGTACTGAGTGCATTAGGTACATACTAATTTTTTTTTCTAATTTCCATATTTAGCCTGGTGCAGACTTCCCTGAATGGTGCCCTGAAGTCCTGAGGAAACCAGTTGTGCTTGGTTTGATGTTTGTGCTCGCTTCACTGCTGATTACACTGGTCTTGATTGCATCCGCAGAGGGCATGCTGTGCCTGCGCCTCCTGGAACATCCACCCACAGACTCATTAGACTGCACCTGAAGCAGTCAGTAATCAGTAAATAGTAACCAATGATAATTAATTAGTTATCAGTTATTGTAACCGTTTGTTTTCAGTTTAAATATCTAAAGACTGCAAACATTTATCATTCCTTATACAAGCATATCCTGGATATAATTTACTTTGCTTACATAGTAGGAACTTTCATGTTATGTGGGAAAATTCCTCAAAATAAGTTCTATGAAATCTCTGAGACACACAATCAACTGTTACATACTCTAAATGGGAAAGCACCACTCCTTCGAAAAAAAATATGGATGCATGATCTATTTCTAAAAGGACAGGAGAGACACTCATCCTATACATCCATGTTCAGTGTGTGCATTTATAACTGTATTTACTGAATGGGCGAGTAGGAGACAGATGCTTAATCATGCCACACCTCTTTTTAATTAATCCTTAATCATTGACTCACATCTACTGAATGTCCCCTCAAGTGTTATTTTTTCCACAACATTTACCTTAGCGTATATTTCAACATGTGCTGTTCGTTTTATGACTTCAGAGAGGATGTGGTTATGGTTTGACAGAAAGGAAGCTTTGCTGTAGATGGGAAGATAAAGCTCAAAGCACCTACGCTGCCTTTTGAACAAACTTTTTTTTTTTTTTTAAATTAACTTTCTTTCTTTTTTTTTAAATTAACTGTCTTCCTTCTTGTGTCTCTTTCTTGGACAGGCACTCAGTGCTCAGGGCAGGCATCCCATGTCCTGGGAGAGGACCATTTTTGGCTCAGCCATGAATAACTGTGTGCTCCTGGAGGAACTGCTGATCAAAAAATCCCAGCAGAAGAGAAGGACTTCACCCTCCAACTTTAAAGTGCGCTTCTTTGTCTTAACCAAATCCAAGTTGGCTTACTATGAACATCGCCATGGGGTACGTCAGCCATTTTCTCTCTCATAATAGAGTAATGGAGGCAAGGATGAAATTTGTTAAAGGAAGGGAAGGATGCTAATGGAGGGAAAGATGATCTTTGTTAAATTTTATTAACATTTCTGGTCCTTACTACAGCACCATTCACTGAAAATTGCAGAATGGTCAAACGGGTCATTTACAGCTCTGGTCAGTGGACGTTTGGTGTGCATGGAGGAATAAGACCGCCCTGCTATTTTACAGAAAGGATGTAGTTTTATTGTAGGAATTTAGCATGGGCTGTTATAACTGGTGTGTGTAACAGCTGTGTGAGCGTATGCCTGGCAGTTCACATGAGTACAGGGGTGGCCTGGAGTGGTGTATTGTGAAGATCTCAAGTATACCTCAATTACATCTGTGAAAAAAGTCATCCACAGATCTTCAGTCGCTCATTCTTTTCTTCAGGGCAGCAGACTGATGGCTGGTAGGAGACCAGTCTTGCATTTTAAAATAAATTCAGCTGCCATGTGTAAAATGTCTAGTCTTCGGAGTTAGCTTCAGAAGGGATGTGATGATGAGATCCATGCTCAGACTAGGCATTGTTTCTCCAAGCTTGCATTTCCCTGATTTGCTAAGTATGAAAAAAATTAGAAGTCAATATGTGCACCCCATTGTGCTAAGTGTTCTAGTGAAGTGAGAATTATTTCCTTCTTCTATTTAGCTGGATGTTTGCTGAGCCTCATTACAGTTGTAAATAATATTGCTTGTTTTCCAACAGTCACTGAACATGCTGTTAATCTGTTATATTTAGGCACTGTTACTGTATGCAGAGCAGAACTGGGGATCATGCTGCCTTGCTATCCAGCACTGGCAACTTCAGACCATCTGATCTGGCTCAGTTACAGGAAATTAAGTTAAAACTGAACCCAACAAGAAAAGCGAAGTATGATGTGCCCTTGTATTTTATCACAACCTACTTGAGGTTGGACACCAGCTTTAAGGGTTGTCAATTTTGCTTGCAAGTTATTTCTCTCAAATATGCCCACCAAAATGTTTTTCTTGCTTTTATTTTATAGTCCATGTTTATCTTGCCTCCATATTTAAATAGGATAATATTTATTGCTGCGTACTGTGTCTATATTTGGGTTGAGACTCTCTTTGTCTGCTCTCCAAACTATCTTCCAAATGCCATTATTTTAAGATTTTAAATTCCATTATAACTATCCCACTTAATTATTCTGGGTTAAATTTTCAAAAGCATCTAAGTGATTCTGATGTAGGTATTTAGAGAAATCTTCACAAATAGTTTTCTTTGGTGCTTTTTGACTCTTGGTGGACTTGAGATGAATTCAACGTACACTTTGCCTAGATACTTTTGCGGAATGACAGTAGGTGTCTGTTGTGTCAGCATCTTTAGACACTGAAATAGTTTGGAAAATCTGACTTGGTGACTTTCAGCGGGGCATAGATTTCATATGCTATGTGAGTGTCCTGGAAATTTTCTCCCCTAGTCTTCCTAAAGGTCAATTAGGTGAGAGAAGGGTTTGATATATTATCTACTTTATGTTATATATTATGTATTTTAAACATGCACATATTATATCCGTGTAGACATGTATATGTAAACACACATGTAACTTCAGGCCCTTATACACATTTGAGGGACGGTGGGTAATTACTGGGCTCATTTTCCTGAAACGCTGATTTTTTTCTGACACAAACTGTCAAAATCAGGTTGTTGCATGAATAGAACAACTTCTTATGAAATTGGGAGAAAAGAGTTAGTCCTGTGAAATACTCCCAGAACCAGTCCTCAGCCTCTTCAGTAATCATCCCCCAAACCAGACCATCCCGATGAGACCTCTGCGTGGTCAGGCCATTGCTGGTCTGGAGGGGAAAGCTTAGGGCAGCCCATGCAAGCACCATCTTATTTTGTGCTGAGAATGGAGTGAACCCCCAGAAAATGAGTTCACAGCTAGTGAAGGGAAAATTACGGTACCTGCCCAACACATGGGCTAAGTCCATCACCGTGACTGAACCAGGACCAGGGAGTGTGCGCAGGCGTTGAAATCGATGGTCTGTCGTGCTCGTTCTGGAGCGCAGGCCCTGGCACAGGTTTGGCTCCGCTCTGCGGGGACTCTCTTAGATAATTTGTGGGACTTGCAGGGGTTAGCACAGACTGTCCCCATTGCCAGCAGGCAGTTCGCATTTGGTCCCCCTGTTCTGGAGGTTTAGGGCAGAGCAGTAGGGACGTCGCTGTTCTCTGCCAGCTGGCTGCAGGGATGGGGAGTATCCTCAGGCATTTGTACTGCACCATATATATGGGACCAGCAACTGTCTGGGCTTTTGAAGTATCTGTTTTTCAAGGGAAATCTCTGTGGATGTTTTCTATAAGAGTTTTCAATGAGTTTCTTTAAGAAGCCCTTACCAACCTGTCCAGTGGCTTACTGTACTTGGCATTCAATACTATACGGTATCCACCTCTCTGGTCCCCAGTCAGTCAGTAAAAACAGCCTGTGCATAAAGTCAGGTAAAACAATTAGTGAACTGCTTAATGGTTTGAGAAGTCCCACAGATTTCAATTGAGTGGCTTAAAGTAAAGCATACGCTTAGGCATTAAGCCCAGGCTTATAAGTTTTGCCTGTCTTTAACAGAGTTTAGCACCCAGGCCCTTTCTTTGCATTCTGATGCTGTGGGTATAAAAAGGTGTTTAAACATTTACTGTAGCAGTCCGAAGCAAGGAAATAAACAGGTCAAAGAGATACAGGGATAATTCTGTAAATGATACCAAAAGCTGTCCAGACAACCGACACCATAAAGGCAAATTTTTGCAATAGCTGTAATAGCATTTTCATTGTAATGGCCATAGCTAGACAGAAAGCACTGTTCTCCTCAGGGGCCAAGCACACACTTGCCATTAATGTTAATGAAAGATATTTACATATCTCATTAGGAGAATGAGCCCCCAATAACTGACAACAATAAGAAGCTGTGTTTTCTGGAATTCATTACGCAGTGCACAATGCAGGGCTGTCTTAACATAAAGCAAAGCCCTGATAACAGGCACATGTATTCAACCCCCGTCTCTACTGAAATACATCAGAAATGCCTTTATTATAACATGCAAATCAATTCCACGGGCAAAAATTCTTCATTTCCAGGGTCTGATTTCATAGCTACTGTGCATCTGAGTAAACGAGCACATGGGAGTCATCATTTTAACTATTTCAATGAGTTTGATCCTCAGCAGAATAACTGACAGTGAAGACACTATGTGATACTCTCAGGGTGCCAGTAGACCTGCAGTACTGCAAAAGAAACAGACAAGTGAATCCCTTTGGAGAGGTGTCTAGGACGGAGTTTCACATGTCCTTACTTAGCAAACAGACTTAAACTGGTGAGTTACCTATACGCCATCCGCCTAATGGCTTACAGTCTTTGGTAAATCCTTCAGGTTAGCAGACATGAGAGTGAAGAAAGATAGTTTAGTATTTCAGATACTAAGTAGAGGTTCTTGCATAGTCTTCGGCATGCCACATCCCTACCTAGATGGGGACAAGCAGAAACGAGCATCTCTCCCTGTATTTCAAACTGGCTGTAGTCTAAAAGTGGCACAGATGCCTGAGGCTGATGCTACACTTAGTGAATAGGCCACCGTCTCTAGACTAGTACCACACTAGTGTGGTACCATTACCATTACACGATCTCTGCTTCAGAGCTGCTCATCTTGGCATGGCTCAGACCTGCGGAGAGTGCTTGGATCTGCCTGTATCAACTATGGAGAAGCACTCCATGTCCCTATGCCACAGTTTTGTCTCTTCAAAAACAGGCATCTTGCCCTATACAGGCATTCTGAGAATCATTTCAGGGCTGGGAAAGTTGTACCTAACACCTGGGAAGTTCAGGCACATAAATATTTTTAAATTTTATACCTTCATGCAGTCATGGGCTATTACTAGTCCAGTTTTTAAAGGCAGCAATGAAAGGTGCACACAGAAAAGGACCGAGTTCCCTTTTCATTTACATCAGCACTATTCTTCCTACACTGGTCAGATGCTCAAGAGGTCACATAGCATGAGTCAGCCTTGTCCTGGGCTCTTTCATTCAGATCTTTGATATTCAGATATAAAGATGGGACTTCAGTGTGTCTTGAAATTTGCTTTCAGCCTCTTGTTCCAGGAGAACAAAGGAATAAACTTGGCTGAAAAGCCTTTTATCAGCATCCTAAAAATGCTTTAGCTGCTTCTGATGCATTATCTACACATTGGGTTACTTGCAGCAGTCCAGCTACCCACAGTAACAAAAGCAGCACTTTGTTCCTCGGTCCAGCAGTCCATTTTACCTTTATTATTCTATACAGGATCCAACTTATCCATCCTGCCCTGGAAAGACTTGTTTTTTTCCCCCCAGACTCTAATGTAAACAGACTAAAACTTTTCTTCTCTGTTCTGGTATTCCTGTAATTAGAGTGACCGTTCATACCATTTCTCATTGCTTTGTGTATTCTGAATACCTTAACATTCATGAAGCTATAATCCTCATCTAAAGTGAATTTAATTATGATTTTAAAGACTACCTTCCAAATAAATGCATATCTGAGTAGATACGTCATTCTTCATAACTTGTCATATATTTATTAACAAGTTCTGTTTGCTTGCCAGAATTTTCAATACCATCTGTCTTCTGATGCATATCTCCAACTAATTTATTAATAATACACATATCTCCCACAAAGAAATCAGGCTTGGCATCTGTCTACTTCACACCTGTTTCAATGAATTTTTATGTAATAAAATCAATACAACCTTAAATAAGATGGAGACAAGGTACAAACCTGTGCCTAATATTAAATGAATCCTTTAATACACCTCTGTAAATTTAAAATGGATTTTTTAATAATCCAGATTGTATTATTGGAGTTGCGGGAGGATTAAGTTCATATTGTTTGCCACAATGAGCCTCATTTCTATTGTGAAATCACAGAATCATGGTAATACTGGCTAGAGGGTACTTCTTAAATTCATTTAGTCGGACTTCATGCACAGGGCCAGCATTACATCAACACTGGAGTGGGACTATCGCCAATACTAGAACAAGTCAGCTGTAGCATTGACTAGCCACTGCTTGAAAGCCAAGGACAGAGATTTCACATCTTTGGGCAATCTGTTCCGATGCATCTTATCGAATGTTTTTCTGGATACTTACAAAGTTCCTGTCTATTGTAGTTCTCATTCACGACTTCTGCGGCATGATTCAGGGTGGTGATACTGTCTAGACAAGATTCCTTTAAGCAAAATGCATGTTGTTCTGTGTCTGGTATCTATGGCCTTTCTAACTCTACAAATATGTGGTAGAGTCTGGTAATAAAAATAGCTCCTTTTTGCTGGAATAACTAATTTTATCTTCCAGAATTTGATTATAATAATTTTCTTTTTACACTTTCTGCGCATACCAGTTCTGCTCCTACTAGATCTTTGCCTGGGTATTTATTGTTCTTTAATCTTCCAAGAATTTTTTAAAATTACTTCTGAGTATTGTCTTCCCAGCAAACGTTAGATACTTCCATTTTCTTCAAATTACAAAGCTCAGATCTTTCTTTTGTTGGAGAACATTAAGAATGCGGCAAAATCTTCAACCCATGTTTTCTTTTATATCTTTAAGAATGAAAAAGGATGGCAAAAAGAAGTTAGTGGCTGCAACTGCTTTAGTCAGGTATGGCAGTGACCGAGGACTGCAGTGGAGCGCCCATGGATGAGTTACAGCAGTGAAGCAGACACAGCCCTCCAGCTGCCTCCCCAGACTCCTAGGTGTGCTTCTCCATCTCTACTGCTTAGATGAATGGAGGCATCGTAGGCACTGATTGCAGCTGATTTTGTCATTCAACAGAGTTCAGTGCAGTCTGCATCCAGGGTATGCCCACCTTTAGAACACCTTCATGTTCTTTAGATGTGAAAAAAACTGTAAAACAAATTATTATTTTTTTTTAATTCAAGAAGGAGGACAAAATAGTTATGACAGACATGTAAACCAAACAGCTACATTTAGGAATTTAAATGTCAAATATAATGGGGTATATTGGAGGTATTAAAGCATAATGCAACAGTCAGAGCTCTACTGAAAATCCTAGTATTATCAATTATCACCTCTTTCCGATTCTCCTTTGGAGTACTTAGTATTGGCAGGAAATACAAAATCCCTTACAACTTTCTTTCAAAATTCAAATTGCTCAATTTAGGTTTCAAATTTCATTTTAAAATTGTTTAAATTGATTTATTTCCCATAAAACCTCAAACTATCGGTGTTCCTAGTAAGAGAGAGAACTCCCAAAATACTGAACGATGCTAAGGTTCAGGCAAAATTTCTATCAATCTGGCAATCAACAGTTCTTAATATCCTAACTATTAATGATAAAAACAGCACATACGCAATGCATAGATAAGGGATATGATAAGGGCTAGAAAATAATTGTATCAACACAGTGTTCAAGGAGGTTCAAGTTCGTATTCGAGTCTTTTGGTCAGTGGAAAATTACTGTAGCAGGGGAATTACCATTAAAAATAAGTCCATGTTGTTCCAGTGATATCTCATAAGCTCCTAGTTACTTTTTTCTGTGTTGTTCTTAATTGCTATCTCAGCACCAACACATGACTATGAGAGACCCATAGTCCAAGTAGCAAGTAAACTGGAGACTGCAACACCTTAGGCATAAGCAGAATTTGGGCAGCTCAGCAAACCAAGAAATGCCTGTCCAGATTACTTCAGAAGCTCAGCAAGGCCTGAAGAAAATCATACTTGAAAGGCAGCAACATGTCACTAATTTAAAAAGATGAAGTTCACCAAGCCAGTTGAGCTCTCTGCCATTGGAAGGTGTTACACCTTGCACAACGGTTCTGCTGCATGTTGATACTAATCTGTCTGCAAAGAGACAGACAGGTCTGTTGGAGTGGTCTGTTCGTTGGCCCATTTATTTCCTACCAGTGGTTAGACCTGTAATGGTGCCTCTTGCCTTGAAGCCATGCACTCATATCATCCATAAAATGACATTTTAATAGCTCAAGTAGAGATTTAACACTGTATGGCTATGGTAAATATTTTCTTATGGAGTTATGTGGAGAGAAATCAGAGCAAGCAATGGATATGTGTTCCTATATTATTCCTAAAGCTTAATTTTAGCACACGAGAGTATAAAACTGTGATCACAGATCACACCAGAGGTCTGTGAGCCAAGTGGCCTGTCTCTAGGAGTGGTCAGTACCTGCTATTTAGAGTAAAACTACAAAAACAGCCTCGAATGTTTTCCTGGAAGCCAATAGGAAATATCTTGAAGGATCTGACCGTACAAACTTAAACGTTATTTAACCTTTTTAATCTCAGAGACAGCTCTATGAGAGAAAGACTCTTCAGCCTTAAATATTTTTTTCAATCATTTTGAAATCAGCCTGAATTATTCTGAAGACGGGCATTTTTATGTTAGGATTTGTTGGGGTTTTCCTATTTTGTGTCAGCCTGAGCTCATTGCTCTCAGGTGCTACCCAAGACTGTGTGCTGAGGCAGGAGCAGCCCACTCCGATACCCAGCTGTGACCATGTCCCTTTGCTCTTCATAGCTGGGGGAATATTTAGAATTGATTACTGTGCTCTTAATAGCAACATCGTAAAATTGTCACTTTGTTACTTAAGACATCCACCCCTGTGGGCATTCAGCTGCAGCTGTGGGTTCTGGGAACACAAGAGCCCTCTCTGTTTTTGCTTCTGTTCACTCTTAGCCCTAATCAGCTGAGTGGAAACGATTTCTGCTCTTTTTTTTTGTCCTGTTTGTGCCTGTGTATCAACAGCGCAGGTGTTTCTGTTCTTAAAAGCAGCGGGGTTGCATTAGGCATGCTTGATGGACCAACTTAGACTCCATAGTCTTCATGATGTGGTAACATACATGAGGGGCAAAAAAGTGTGAAGACCCCAGGTTGAATTTACAGCACTGAAGTTCAATAAATCCACTTTTTGATATGGAAGTGCAGCCAAAGGACAGCAACACAGATGGAAGCTGAGCACCGTATTTCCAAATTTTAGAAAGGGAACTGATTTTCACAAAAAACCCCTACTAAAAGGCACACGTGAAGTTCAGCCTGCATTCAAGTACTGCCCTAGGGCAGCTGCATTGCCTCTGCTCCCTGAAACTAGCTCATGCCCCCACCTGAGCCTGTTTTGACCTCCCCATCACCATGGTGCACATGTACCACGGTTTAGAAACCAGCACGATAAAGCTACAGGTGAGAGTAGTATGATATGGTTAAGTCTTATTATTGTCATTACTAATTTGTTGTTACTAGTAAGAGCTGTGGATAGGGGCCTCGAGAGCATTCACGGTGCAAGTATAAGCCCTCTGCAGAGGTACGTTAGTCCTCTTAAGGCCAGTGCCTGCAGCAGATGTTGAAGCCACTGCTCTCGCCAGCACAGCAGTCTCTCGTTGCCACTCTAAAAATACTTCAGTGTGCATGCAAGCCTCTTTTCACACTTACATGCACTTTATTCTAGTGGTGTGCAGAAGTTAAAGTTTTTGCTTTTTTTGCTTTTTTTTTTCCCTGCCTGTTCCTGAGAGACTGTATATAGCATTGAAAAAAATAACCTGCTTTAATTTCACCACCTCAAGCCCACAGAGTAAGAAACCCCCAAATCAGCTTCTGCCTCTGTCCAGGCTGTACACTGAGCGCAGCCGGAGCAGGTGACACGGAGCAAGGGGTCATGCCAAAGGCCAAGGCAAAGACCCCTCATCTACTTAACCACCAATTAAGAATAGTTCCTTCTAGTCAAGACAGTAAGTGAAAACAGGGAATGAACTTTGGCTCAGATTCTTAAAAAAAAAAACCCTGATGCTACAGAGAAGGTCATTAAATGCTTTTATTGATGGAAATGTTTTTGCGGCTGAGCTTACAGAGGACTGGAATTTCCTACCTTGCTTCACCGCGGCTATAAATTAGCTTTCCCCTACCCTTCTACGGAGAGAAAATATCCAGCTGCAACTGGGGAGCGGTGGGCAAACATGGGCTCATGGATGGACCTTGTGGCGGGAGGAAGGACTCCCTATCCAAGGGGGGACACAGCAGGGCTACAGGGGGGTCTCTACTCCTTTCTGCCGTGAGGTGCCTGGCTGGGCTGGGAGGAGCAGCTGGCATTGCAAAGGAAGGGACGCGCGGGTGATGGGGATGAGGTACGGGGAGACGGAGAGGTGAACGCAAACGCCCAGTGACGCAGGGCAAGGAAAGCCCAGCTGCAGCACGGAGAGCCCTTGGTAGTGACCGCTGCCGAGGAGTTTGGGGCCGCATGAATCTTAATTGCTTGGTTTTCCCCTCACAGCACAAAAGAAACAAGATGCAAGTTCATATACAACTTTTGAACCGAGCCGGCTTTATGAAACATGGCATGCTGCCTTTCTGCCTGCCAGCAAATGCTGCCTGCTCTCTCCTCCCGTGATCCCTGGGATAAGGCTCTGCCTACCCCTGCCTTACCTCTCCCTGGCATTTGGCCTCCCTCCCTTCCCTCTGCTTCCAGCACCGGTGGCTACTTTTTTTGCCAGGTCCGTTTGATAAATACAGTGGGGTTCAGCAAAACCTTTAAGCATCCACCGAGGGACCTTTGGCAGCACATTTGATGAATGGGCTTCACAAATAGCACCAGCAAAGTGTTAGCCAGAAAGTAGCAAATTCCTCAGACTGCACAGCCCCATATCTTACAAGATCTTAGACGTTCGCAAAGCCTGAGGGTGCAGAGCCACGGTCAGGAAATGTGCTCACGGCGCAGATCCGTCACCTGCAGCCGCTGCTGCCGGCTCGCCATGGGCTCCACATCCCCGCTCCTTCCCCTGCCCCAGACCATGGGCTGGCGAAAAGTGATTCATTTTGTTGGGTGGCCAGGCTGCCGTGGCATGGGTGAGCAGGAGCGTTGGTGGTTGTGTAGTCTTAGCACGTGATAAATGCCGGGTGGCTCATTCCCCAAGCAAGCACGGTGAGATGCCGCCTTGTGTTGCAGGGCAGGGCTATCTCAATTGTACCATAGTCGATTGTCCTAGTGTCTAAGGCAAATGGGGACCATTGTGGTCATCTGGTTTATGCAGTAGACACAAACTAAAGAATTAATCAGTGAAAGAGCTGCTGGAGCTGTGTGGCAAGAGGAGGTGAAATACCAAAGATGAAGACAATAATGTGTTGGGCTTGTGATGCACCCAGCTCCGTTCAGAGCTGTTAGCTCTCCTTTCTGGAATTGCCATATTGCAAACAACAGACCAAAAGAAATAGAATAGAACGGACTGGTCTGCAGCACACTGTACTCCTCGTGGGACAGCAGCATGCCTTGGTTATCTTTCCACACACATTATGCAGTAAGACCACTGATGTTTTCTCTGACCAACCAGCTAAAACATCTACTTAACTATACTCTGGGCAGACTGAAAACAACAAATGGAGATCTGTCAGCATATTTTGTCTTGCCCTTTTAGGAACAAGTCTCTGAGGTTTTTTGGAGACCATTTTTAAGAGGCTTTTCCTCTCCACTCCCTTCCAAATGGCCCAGTTGCTTTTGTTGGCTTAAAGTGCAGTCAAGCATCACAAAAGCAGGGATATATTTAGTTTCCAGCCCAGTTTCTGGGTAATGCCTGGTTTGTGAGTGGTAATTCCAGTTGTTTGTGCTGCTACAGGACTGTAATTGCTTTCTATCAACAAAGTCCCATCTGCGGAGGATCTGCAGGGCAATGCACTGGCTGTGAGACGCACCCTGACGTTGCACTGCAACATGAGATTATGAGGAGCTTCCGCTGCTGAATTATGTGATTAAAAGGAGCACAGTAGGTGATGAGAGCTGCAGAATCCCTGCACAAAGCTCCTTGAGAAGGCTGGACCTTGTCTTTCAGCAGAGTCCAGAAAGGTATCAACAAAAACCAGTCTGCAGTGAAAGAGCAGAGCGTGTGACTGGCACGGCATTGCTTCCTGAAGCCTCAGAGGAGGAGTGCATGTGGTTAAGCCCTGGGACTTCAAAGGAATAAGATGAAGGAGGGTTCAATGCTAGCAAAATTGAAGGGTTTTGTAGGAAATAAATGGCTTTGTGTCTCATCAAAAGGGTAGAGGTCCCAGGGGCAGAACAAATGGTAGAGGAGGTTGTGGAGAAGAGACAGAGGAAGCCAAGTCTGGAAGAAAGAATTGAATAGACAAGAATGAGAGAAAATAGATGGTGAAAATGGAGGGCAGTAAAGCCTTCTAAGGCTTGGCAATACTCTCAATAGTTAATTGGTATTTACATCTGGGGGTGCTTTACGGCCTTGGGTTTATTGATACACAAAAATCCCAGTCCACCTCATAGAGCTACATAGGCAGATGTTGTCTACAGGAGACAGTCCTGGCAGTAAATCCAGAGGCTCTGGTTAAAGTGCAAGCAAATACAAATACAAAAGTTAAATACACCAGCAAAGTCCAGCAGGAGCAATGTGAGACCACACCGTAATAATTTCCCTCTCTTTCCTCAAGTCCAAGTATACAAAGGCAAAATAGCTAGTTGTGCAAGAATGAGGTTTGAGGAGCCTTGGGGCCTCTCTGTTTTGAGGCTGTTTGACAGTACGCTGTGGCAAACCTCACCCCACCTCCAGTGGCATCAGCTGCTTCCCTGGTTTAGACTAAATGTGATGATGAAAGGTAGCAACAGAGCAGGAGTGAGGGTCAGCACAGCGGTGGGGACGGCGCTGCCGGCAGGGCAGAGCTGCAGGGTCACGGTGATGTAGGGAGCAAGGGGCAAGAGGGAGCTGGAGGGTGAAGGACACGAAGGGTTGGGGTCTGAGGGAGGGCGAGAAGGTTGCCAAAGTCTTGCTGTGTCTCCGAGTGATAACCCGTGACAGGGACAACACAATCGCTGAAGTTCATGCTCTCTCCCGTTGACAGGCGCTTGTGTTTGAAAAACAGAAGCTTTTGCAGTGTTTGGGGGGGTTCTTAAATCTCACCGATTTCCGTCACGTTGTCACAAAGCTGAGCTAGGAGACAGCTAGCGTTTAATCCCTACTGAAACGAATCAAAACAGGAAACCCGTTTGCCTCCAAAGAGCGAATGCATTTGTAGTGAATCCTTCAGAAGCGTGCACCAGATACCAAGCCTTCGTTTAGCTCCCACCTGCCCTGAGCCGGCGTCCGCCTCACCCGTCTCTTGCAAAAGCTGAGTGCCACTCAACAAGGAGCTACGGGGCGAGGATTTGGTAGCAGATAGGGTACGCCGAGGCAGTTGGGATACTTGGATGTCTGTTCTCTTCCTACCTTTTCCTAACTGCTGATACTGTTATCTAGGTATCTGGTATATGATGAATAATAACGCAGCAGAAGCTGCCAGAAAAAAAGTTTTGTCGGCAAGCTTTTGAAGATATTATTTATTTCAAATTTTCCTGTTATTTTTTCTTAGCTAAAAACCCAGACAGAACAAAACCAGAGAAGTGAGTTTTTTCTTATAAAATAGATGCAGTAAAAATGTTACATTTTAGATAAAATGCGTAGTTTTGAAATTCTCAGTACCCACATATTTTTTAATAAAATACTTATTGTTTTATAGGTTTTCAGTATGAAACAGGAGTGTCAGTAAACTGAATGTTTCATGAAGATAGTTCTTTTTGGTTAAAAGAGCATTTCATTTTGTTGGAAATAAAAAATAACACCTGAATTTCAGTGAAACATTTTGACTGCTTCTCTAAGAATCCACGTGCTGAGTTGAAATATGTGTATGTGTATGTGCAATCCATATAAAGCTGCCATATATGAGAATGATTCTTTATACTTCCAAATGTCTTACATAATCAGTTAATTTGCTTCTGTTCCATTAAAATTAAATCTCCCATGGACTCGACAATCTTGTCTAATTATTCACTTAATCCACAATCATTAGTATTTACCAAGTGCTTTTCTCTGTCTTTTAGAAAAAAAGGACTTTGAAGGGTTCTGTGGAACTTTCCAGGATTAAATGTGTGGAAATTGTGAAAAGTGACATCATCATTCCCTGTCAGTATAAATATCCTTTCCAGGTGAGTCTGTCTGTTGACCATACTGATACGGATGTCACTTAATTTTGTATTTCAAGAAAATTCTCCCTCACAGTGCAGTCGTTAATGAACCCAACACCAGGGTGAATAACAACAAAGGAAGAAAAAGCAGATCAAGGTTTGAAATGAACTGGGGAACCAGAGGCTGAGTGTTATTATAAGATCCATAAACTCTTCCACTCATTGGTTTTAAACTGGAAAGGATCATTAGATCTTCTAGTCCTATCCCATGTTTAACACAATATTCAGCTATCGCACTAATTCATATTCAGAGAAAGCCCATCTGTCACACGGGGAATCCACCCAGGGTTTTGGCCAATTTGCCTGTGTGATGCTGCAACTAAATACATTCAGTGGCCTTTGCACCAGAAACTGGTGAGTGAATGTGATGCTTTAGGGAGACTGCTCCAGACGAGAGCAGAGAGGGCTTTTAGTGATGAGATGGCTTAACGACCAAGAGGTAGACAGTGGTAGCTCTAGGATGAGGAACACATTGACTAGTGTTAATTATTAATACATATGGGATATATTTACATTGCCATGTAAACATAAATGCCACAGAATATTTGCTCAGTTATTGCAACAAAAATTCCCGGTCTATTATGTTATTCCCTGTGCTGGCATTTGTCGGAATTTTATCATATTGGTGACAGTACTTTTCTTAATATTTGTGGTGTATAGATTTCAGTGAATACAGGGCCAGCTTTGTTCACAGATGGCTTTAAAAGAGTGAATCATCTGGACTCAGATTTGCAGATCAAAGCTAATGATTGTGACCCATGTACACAATAATGTTAAAGAAGATAACTTTATAAAAAGAAAAAAGACAACCAGAAAGCAAGATTTCTTTTTTTTTTTTTTTGCTGTTCTTGTTATCTCAAAACCAGCATCGATTTGGAGGCTTGTCTTGGTACTGTCATTCTGACAAATCATGAAGTAGCTTGTAGAGTTTTCTCTAAATCTTCATTTCAACAGTAACTCTAATCTGAGCCCTGGAAAATGTTACCCTGCAGAGATATGAGAAGGGAGAGGAAATAATTTCCCAAGCTAGGTTGGGTCAGGAAACCCTCCCTCCAGCTTGGGATGGTCATCAGCCAGGATCATAAAAATTGTCCTGGAATATTACAAAATGTTGCTATGCATAATAAGCACTCAAGAAACCAGATGATCAGAGTGTTATGGCCTTGTTTATAGGCATTTGGGAGCAGGAGCAGATGCTGTGGTATGCTACAAACAGCTCTCGATGAGCAGCCCGACAGGAAAGCTCTTAACTGGGGCTGGGTAGGAGCTGCCTGACTGGGGGAAGTTCAGCTGCTCATAACTTGAGTGAACATGGACTAGAGAAGGAACAAATACTCAGATCTGTTTGGTTTTGGTCTGAATTTTCAAATCTGTATCTCCATATCTCCAATGCTTGTAGGAACAGCAAAATAAAGTGAAGGTAGTGGCCAGTACTGGTGGGATGGTAACAGGGGACCAGTCATGACGCACAGTGTTCCGCCGAGGTTGTGGTAATCGCTCCTGCTTGTAGCACATCTGAATTTTGTCCTACGGTCAGTTTTGTGGTATTTTGTAAAATGATATTGTCTGGGTTTTTCTAAGAATATCTCAGCTGCACCCAGCTGTAAATCTTCTGTGGAACTACCAGTGGCTTTTTGGTTTTGTGTGGGTCATCTGGCAAGTGAGCCCCTTGCAGAGAGGCATAAAATGAGTGATTTTGTGCAGTTGTGCATGCTCATGGCTACATCCTCTGGAGATCTGCTTACTGCATATTTCGAAATCTGCCTTAGATTGTCAAAACATTATACAGACATAACAATAATATCAACAGGAGTGGCTTTAAATAAGAGGGAATTATTCCTCCCCTATTTCTATTTTTTTGTAAAAGAGGTTATAATTTATCTCTCCATAGCATGCAAAGCAACTGAGTCACACGGTTGTCTGTGTGTGCCTGCAAGGGCTTCAGGCCAAGAGATAGCAAATATTTCCTGTTCTTTAAACAATAATCAACATTGCCTCATCTACACCCCTGGAGAAACTTATAAAAACAGCTGCTCTCTTGTAGAAACCTCTGTTTAAAGACAATGGTCAAAGTTTTTCAAAGCACCTGTGCATCAAAGAGACCAGGTCCCATTTGGAATTAAGTTGTTGAGATAAATATTGGAAGAGAAATGCAGATTATGCATTACATCAAATTTTAGGCCCAAATGTAGTCATCCGATTCAGTTTCTGAGTCATTTTGGTTCTTGTGATGATTTTACTCCCTGCTCTGAAACTTCACAAATATTCTGTATTTCTCTTCCTTTGTTTGTTTGTCATTAAGGCCAAGTTGATGAAAACAGCATCTTGATTGCTCATTGTTCATCTGCTCCAGCTTCTTATTTTCCCTTTATAATCCTATTGAAAACTATTAAAAACTTTGAAGAATGATAGTAATCCAAATAATCTCCAGGAAGTTGCCCGAGATTTATAGTGACACAAGAAAAGCTAAGTTTGGCTCTTAGATCTCAAGTGAAGGTATCTTGCAAGAAACTGGTAAGAAACAGATGCTATTTCCCCAGAGATGCTTTAGAAGGATAAAGTGCAGTCAGTGAGTAACCACCTGAATCCTCTGCAGATTGAAATTGCTAACATCTCTGTTGATTTCATGGGCATTTCTTAACAGCATAAAATTGATCTAAAACACTGCTTGTCTAGAATACTTTCTTGGTCAGGATTTCTGCTCTGTTTTAAATAATCAAAAGTCAATGCGGTTAAGAGATGCTTCTGAACAGACCCTGTTACTCCGCTTCCCCAAATCATCATTTTGCATGTAACTTGTTGGTATGAGAGCTGCTTCGTGTTTCCTTCAGTGACTCCATCGTGCCCAGCCTATCTGGGATTGCTTCTAACGGCTGGCTCCCTTCTCTACTCCCCTCTCCAGATTGTCCACGATAACTACATACTCTACGTGTTTGCACCCAATCGTGAGAGCCGGCAGAGATGGGTCTTTACGCTGAAGGAAGGTAATAAAACCCCTGTGTCCACGTAATTGTTGAAGTTACTTATCCCGGACCAGTTTTCTCACAAGTTATAATGCAGAGAAAATGTGCAAGAGGAGTCAATGTCTTATATCTAAGCATGCAAAGTGGTAGCGGGGAATGAGGTTATAAAATCAAATTGCTTGTAAATATGGTGGGTGTGTTTTCAGCAGCAGTGGACAATCTGGACATGGAATGCTTTCTTTGCCTCTTTCTAGGATAAACTGTTAATAAGTTACTGTAATTTGAGGTTTCTTATTCCGGAAGAAATGGGGATTTTTCTATGGCTGATTTTTTTAAGAAATTAATCTTTTCTGCATAGAAGATTTTTCATCTCTTATTAACAGATTTTTTGTTTAGATGACAACCTTGTTAGAGAATCATGACTATTAAGAAACATTTTTGTGGGTAGCTTTCATTTCCTGTTCACCTCCTGAATTGTGCTGTGGTTCGCTGCAATGATTCTGAAGTAAAGGCACAATAACTAACCACTGCAGGCAGAAACAAAGCATAATACTTGACATAAGGAAGGTGTTACTTAGTTACATGAAAATTACACTAGGCTTCCATCATAGCTTTTTCCTGTTTTATAACACAACCTGCTGTATTGTTCACTCTGAAAACATTGTGCCTGATAGAGATACTATTAAGTTCATGCACTTACTCTTGCAACCAGTTATTCTCCTTCTGGAGTGCACCTGCTCCAAGCTCCTACTTTACCACCTCTTCTCATTCAACTTTTTGAGACTGTCCCCTCCCTTGGACAATTTGAATAGTCTCTTTAAAACAGCCAGCAGAAATTTTTTGTTCTTTTTAGGAAAATTATTATTACAGATAGAGAGCCTGAGCTTCAAAAAGAAGTACCTTTAATCACTCACGCAGACATTCAAGACTGGTATTTACATGTGCAAAAAATGTTTATTGCTGGTGAATGCCAGCTTGTACAGCCCCTTTTGAACACCAAGCCAAAGCAGCAAGGGTCTGTGTCCTACATATATACATAGTATAGAGCTGTAGCCTTTCGTGAGAATCATCAGTATATGGCCTGCCAGGTTTTATTTCTTTTTATGAGACCTTCCTTCTGTGATTTTGATGTTTATCAATTTAAAGAGAGAGTCACGTTGGTAGGATTCTGTTCTCCTGCAGTAGAGAGGTATGGGCTCCATCACCAGCAGGAAGGCTGTTCCTCCACTTCGATGGTGGCATTCACTCCTTTCGGGAGAAAGGAAAACATTAATGGAGGGGGCTGATAATATTCACCAAAGCTTGGTTTGAAAAGAATAAGAAGCTTCTTTGAAGTGCAGATTATTTCCATTCAGTTCTAGATGTCTTTCAGAGCTGATGTGAATGCAAATAAATTCATTTTCCCCCTCCTTTTTCTTCCCCTAACATTTTCCAGAAACCAGAAGCAACAACAGTTTGGTTTCAAAGTGTCATCCAGATTTTTGGATAGATGGCAGGTGGAGATGCTGTGCTCAGACAGAGAAGATGGCACCTGGCTGTGTGGAGTATGACCCCACCAAAAATGGTATGGGATTTGTTAAGACCGTTCTGACCTTGAAAATATTTATTTCTAGCAAAAATAAAGGATTGAATCTGTCCCGTACAGAACATCAAAGAATATCATGTTACATTTCCATCAAGAGACATGTTGCTGCCTTCTTGGTATATTCGGGCTTATCTTTTAATGTATATGGCATTCTTTGTTTTGAATTAACACTTTCCTCTGTGTGATGCTTGGTGCTGTCTGTGGAATGAGATGGCGAACTAGGAACTTGATCAGCTGTGGTCAATCAATAAGCCATAATAACAACTTTCTTGAGATATATGAATTCATGCATATATGGCCTTAAGTAATCTGTACCCCATTTCAAACCCATGCTGTGTGGCTAAGAGTCACTGTGTAGGTGCAGGCTGTTGGCATGTCTTACTCTGAAAGACCAAGGCTTGCTATTCACTGTTTTTTGTATCACCTTTATCAGTTCATTACCTTGATGGTTTCTCCCCTTGTTTTCTCCAGATCTACTTCAAATTATCTTTCTTGATTTCATTTCAGCCTCAAAGAAGCCTCTTCCTCCCACTCCTGAAGATAACTGGGTGAGTGCAGTGAGGCATGCTAAGCTGTCCTTAGTGTCGTGTGTGTTTAACTAGCAGTGGTGAATATATCCTCATTAAGGTTCACCATGGTGCAGTGACCTAGAATATCACCTGTGATGATATTCCCCAGGCTTTTCCCTTACCTTTTCCATATTTTTTCATAAGTTATAAATCAGCAGCATCCCACTAGAGCTAGGTTCAGTCCTGCAAAGACAGCTTGGTTTCACAAGTAGCTGTCCAATAGTGAGTGAAGCTTCAACTGTGGGTTTTTTCAATCTACAGAAAGGGAAACTGGGGGAGTAGGAGGGATATGAGAAAAGCTGCTGTGAAGAGGAACAGAGAAGTGATTTTCCAAACCCACTTGTGGATGGGACAAAATGTCATCGGTTTATTTAAGAAGAAGGGAGAAGCAGGCTGGTTGTTAGGGCTGGCTGACTTACTGGAGGGCATTGGGACAGTCTCTCCAGGGAGGCCATGGAGATTTTATCATTGGAAGCTTTTAAGAGGAGTTTAGGAAACATCTGTGAAGAATAGATCAGACAGAAGAAACACTGCCCTAAGAAGGAATAGATAAGTATTTTCTGTGCAACTAAAATTTTTATATGAAATTCATTGTTTGAAAGTGCTGAAAATTCTCATGTTGCCGCCATACCCCACTAGACGCATTGGGGTGCTTTCCTAGCTTTGAGGCTTTTGAACCCAGAGGACACCAGTGCTGCCAGGGAAATATCATTTCAGAGAGCATGCCATTGGTTTTTATGAATATGAATATGATGAGCCTTTTTCCTAATTTGTGCAGAAATTGTTGCTAGACCCAAAGGAAGCCGTAGTCATGGCCATATATGACTATGAAGCCCAGAATCCGCAAGAGCTGACGTTACAATATAATGAGGAATATTATGTGATTGACAGCTCTGAGGAACATTGGTGGCTGATTCAAGATAAGAATGGGTAAGTCCCTTTTCAACAGCCAATTTACAAATCCTTTCTAAATTCAGTTTGGTTTTCCATTAACATATATGCTGGCCTCTAATATAACTTTTGTGAAGCATCCTCTGACATACAGGAAAAGAGTGATGGAAGGTTATTTACGGTAACTTTCTTCCCTTTGATATTGCTTGTATCCAGGCAGCTGAAGAAAAAGGATCTGAAAGTTAATTTAAAAAAATAAACAGTCCTTAGCTCGGGCTGATATTTGCTGTCATACACATGGAAGAAAAAAATCATGAAAATTGCAAAACTCTCCAAGTTTAGAGGTGCCATCAGTTGTTTCCTTCTTCAGTAACCCTACTAAATACATAACAACCAACATTTCTATCATGCAAAGAGCAGGCAAATCTTTCGGGCCTGACTCCCACAGATGCAGAGAAAATCCTGTCTGTCTAGCACACTCACGCTGTGTTGCATTTTAACAGGCATGAAGGCTACGTGCCAAGTAGCTACCTGGCGGAAAAATCACCTGAGAATCTGCAAATATATGAGTAAGTTTTGCCTGTGTTTTTCTTGTACCTCTAAGTGCCTTAGATTTGTTTTAGAAGCTACAAGCCTCAAATGTCCCTACCCCACATAATGTGTCATTGCTAGCGCTGGGGACACTCAATTCAGAGGCTTTTCAGCAGAAACACTGACTTGGAATCTTTTGATGTTTTCAGATGGTACAATAAGAACATCAGCAGAAGCAAAGCAGAAACACTCCTCAGAGATGAGGTAAACCAGTGTTACGTGTGGGATGGATGGGCAATAATAATTAATTAATGACAAATGAAGAGAAGCCTGCAAGGGCTGCTTTGTGTAAGAGAGAGCTGAACGCTGGGTTCCTGCTGTGTTGCTGTCCTTGGCTGCTCTTGGTGTGCGGTGCAAGATAAAGGACCGCTAGCAACCCCCCTTACCTCCATGGTAGCTGAGCGTGGGCAGAGAGCTGTGCCATCCTTTGGACAAACACACCCAATAGCTGGGGCTGATGGAAAACACTGTTTCAAACACTGTTGACTGAAAACCGTGATTTTAGCTTATCTTTTCTGTCTCTGCAGGAGGCCTGCGGATGCCAGTAGTTCTCTGAAAATCTAACCAATCTCGTGATGAAATGTTTTGGGTGAAAGCCAGGAGTATGAGTTTAGGTGGTTTTTTTTTTAGTTTTGTGTGTGTATGTGTGCATGTCAGCATGCATCTTTAATTTTTCAGTTGAGCCAGACTTTTCCAGTGAAGACTGTAGTGAAAATAAAAAGAATACACCTCTTGTTCAAATTTTCCACACAAACACAACCTTAGTTTTTAAATCAGCTCTTACACTAAGAGGACACCCGAATAAAGTCTTGTTTCTTGGAATGATAGTATTTTATGGAACTAAAAGCATTGTTGTGCAGCTTTAAAAATTCTTTTAGTTCCTATAAACTCCTACGGGATGTGTCCACGCATGGTTTAGTGATCTTATTTTTCCTTTTGGTCCTACCAGTGCAACTTTTCTGTGGCAACTACCCCTATGTGGCTGCAGAGCCTTCTGGTTCAAAACCTCACAGCCCCCAGAGCTCCCCCAAAACATGTGGCCAAGCTCACGAATGATCTTTGGGCAGGTTTGCTGTCAAGTGGGAGGGAATGGCAAGAACAGAGCTTAAAGTAACTCAGGCAGGTTGCTGTCTCCAATACTTGCTTATCTGTGCAAGCAAACCCACACTGCCAAGGAGATGAAAGCCCTCGCTGTGCATGATATAGATGCTTCTACGGCAGCATCTGGAGATCCTTTTTAGGCTTCCCTGTGCTAGATATTTTATACTGCGGATATGGTAGATGTTGTACAGACACACATTGAAGAGACAGCCCTGGAAGGTTTATAGCTCAGTGGCCTGGTCTCACCTGGGCAGAGCTGCACGTTGAAAGCCAGCAGTTCATACGCAGGGGATGCAGTAGCAGTCTCAGCCTCTGTGTTGAGCTGGAGCTGAATCAGTCTGCAGGGGAGGTGGGAAGGAGGCCGAGGCAGAGTGCACTTGGTGGATTAGGTTTGTACCAAGTGTTGTGGGGTGGACAGAGGACATATAAAATGGAGGAAATCTACCATGTGAAGCAAAGGAAGGAATAAAATAATCAGGCACTTGAGATGCCAGATGAAAAGCATCTTTATCTGCAAACAGAAGAAAAATGCCATTTTTATTATCAATATATAGGTCAGCACAGCATATTACATCCAAACTGTGACGTTAAATCTTCTCCTCTGCCATCTGATCCATTAGTGCCTGGCCCTTCAGGATTATGGCCTATGATACATTTTAGCATTCAGATGAGTAGAAAACAATTACAGTGAAAAATTAGAAAGGGAAATTGTTCTGTGAGTGCCAGAGTGGAGGAAGCCTGCTTTCCCACACATTTATGTTTAGATACTAGACGACTGGAGTACCTATGAAAGGGCAGGATCTGGGCCAAGCTTTTCGCACGTGTGGTACATTGGTAAATTATCTTTCATACACTCCCATATGGAGTCTCTGGTGTTAAGGAAATGGTACTCTTGTTCTGTAGCTGCTTTCTTGATGGAGGGGACTCAAAGTGGTTTGCCTTTCCACAGCTGCCCATTTCATTGAACTTGTTGGAAATTGATACCACCAGTATTCTGTCAGATAGGGTTGAAAGCAATCAATGGGTTCAGAATTTCTAGAGGAGAGGCTTGGAGGGACAGACAGACACATGCTCGTGTACCCACACCCACACATACTCGGTACGAGCACATAAGTCTCATTTCCTCAGGAAACTGAACTAAAAATACATAGCACGCGAGAGAGACCAGCTGGGTGTACCTGCAGTCCCTGGGCAGCCATCGGAGCTGTGCATGGAACAGACCAAGTTCTGTCAGTTGGCTGATGGCTCTTTTTTCTCCTACATGTTTAGCACATCCTCGTGACTGAGCATAGACAGGGCTGAAACAAGCAGAGCTTTGCCCCCAGCCCACTTCTTTTTTTCCATTATGTCTCTAACGAGTTTTCTCTCCTTTGCTCCTGTTACAGGGTAGGGAAGGTGCCTTCATGGTGAGAGATTCGAGGCAGCCTGGCATGTACACAGTCTCCGTTTTCACCAAAGCATTAAGGTACAGCTGAGCTCAGCAGCTTTTCACATCAATTACATCAATGAAATGGCTTCTACGAGAGTGTAATCTCTGCAGCTGTTTTGGCATTATAAAGACAGAGCAGAAGGCTCATGAAAATGATAGAGGAAAACACTTCCAAAAAAGGCAGAAGAGTTAGCTGCCATTCGCAAAGCATATTAAATGCTCCACTTCTCTCTGCATCTAAATATATGCCTATAAATAGTCCCTTAGCTGGGGTTGAAATTTAATGAAATTGTCCCCTCAACTGAAGTGTCAGTAGGATGAACATGGACTATATGCTGGACACATCAGAGGTGGGTAATACAAGACTAGTGAAAGGGTTTCAGTGCTGGGGCAGAAAGTTTTGTTTCAGAAAGAAGAGGCAGAGAAACTTGGTACCCAACCTTATCGGGAAACCTCAACCTTTCTAGAGATGAGACCAGCTATGAGTGAGAGGAAGAACATACACATACACAGCTTTCGTTAGCAATTGCAGCTCACTCCTTGCTCCTCTCCCATTCGTTCTGCATAGGGAAGGTTCTCCCCTTTGCTCGCTTGCTACTCCTCCATTTATACCCCAAATTCCTGTCTTTTTGCTGCAACCTAGTTTTCCTCAAACAAAACCTCCTCTTTTTCAGCACGGATAACAATCCTGTTATAAAGCATTATCACATCAATGAGACAACTGACTTTCCCAAGCGATATTACTTGGCAGAAAAGCATGTGTTTGACTGCATCCCTGAACTCATCAACTATCACCAGCACAATGCAGGAGGTGAGTGAAGGCCAATGCTGACCAGGGAAGCTGCTGTTTTACCATGCAGCCAGGTGACTGTTTTGAATGAAGGCAGGCTTCCAAGCCCTCTGTCCTTACAATGAAATTTTAAATGGCATCACCTTTTCTTCCACTTATCCTGGCACTTGGATGGCAGGAAAACAACCATCTCAGGCCCCTTTCCAGCATTACATCTTCATTCTGGTTGTCCTTCTAAGGCTGACTATGACCAACACAGATGTCGTAATGACATACTACAGAGAGCCCTTTCATTCCTGGGAGCCCATGGGAGTGTGTCACCACTGCCAGACCAAGCTACCTGTTTGAATTACACTGCAGGGCCTTCTTGCCCAGGAGGCAATATATCCCTGGGACTTGATTTGACACAAAGTTAGGGACATGGCCAGGAACCCTAGCCAGACATGGGAGTCACCAAAGACTCCCATCCCTAGAGTCCAGGAGTACCGAGGGAAACCCCGGGCTTCAAAAATACCCTACAAATAAAAAGTATAATTTGGAATTTCATCTAAGTTAACAGAGACTCACAGCTCACATTTGCTGACAGAGTGAAAATGGGAAATAAGCTGAAACTGCTTAGAATTGGCTTCCTTCTAGCAGCCAGGAAATCAGTCTGAATAGAGGTTCAGATGCCCTCAAGTGGAGCTGAGAACTCAGTACAATAAATCTGTTTCCAGTATCCAGACTGCCTTCTGGGGTAGCGATAGCCACACTTCCCATGACTGTGACAGTAACTGGAACCCATCCTTTTCCTCTGTTATTCAGGTCTTGTCACTCGTTTGCGGTATGCAGTCTCTTCGTGGAGAAAAAAGGCCCCAATCACTGCAGGGCTAAGCTATGGTACGGTACTCTCATGACTGTACAGGAATCACACTCCTCACTGGTTAGCTGGGTGATCTTGAATATCCCCATGGATGTTGATGAATATTCATGTGACTATCACCACAATAAATAGCTTTCTTCAGATCTTTACACTGCACTATTCACTAGATTATCATCTTTGTCATTACAATTAATAACTGAATGAACTGATCATGTAGTGCCTTGAGGGAGGTGATAAGAACCCCAGGGTCTCAATGAAGTCAACATTAAATACTGAAATGAATGCTGAAAAAAGGTGATGGGAGTGGGAGCATAGCATAACTTTATGAAAGCTGAGTCCCTCCTGGAAGATGCCTCCATCTGCGTATTGCTCTCTACAGAATTTTTCTCATATCATCATCTTTGTCATAATTCTTGGAGACATCAAAGAAACTCAGAACCATGTTGTGCTCAGTAGTGTACATATGCATGGTAGAAACAATCCTCCCTGAAGAACTGGATAGACGAGACAAATGGGGAAAGAAAGGGGATGTTGTTGTTCCTACTCTTGAACATGACCTGCAGCGTGGACTAGTCAAATGAGCTACCAAAGGTCAGACAGACAATTTGAGGGAGAGCCAGAAAGTCTCACTTCAAGTCCTGTCTCAATGTTTAACCCACAAAAGCTTTCTGTCTGACACTCTACTGCTAGATCCTCACTCTTTCTCCCTTACAATCAACAGGAAAATTGGTCATTAACCACTCTGAGCTCACCCGTGTACAGGAAATCGGCAGTGGTCAGTTTGGGGTGGTCTACCTTGGCTACTTGCTGGAGAAGACAAAAGTAGCCATAAAGACCATTCGTGAAGGAGCAATGTCAGAAGAGGATTTCATCGAGGAAGCTAAAGTCTTGATGTAAGTAGTAGATTCACCGAGAAAATCAGACACTGTAGGATTCATAAGACTGAACCAAAGTGTTGTGATAATGTCCAGGACTATGAATGGGGGATTAAAACTTGGATTATCTACTATGTATCTAAATAGTGTATAGAGAGACCAGTGAGCTCTGGTGGTTACAAAGGAAGGCAATTCAAAGTGTAGGTGAATTACTGTGCTTCTAACTCAATATCCAGAATATCAATATCCAGAATGGTCTTGCAGATCTCTGCTGTTCTGGAAGGCAGGGTTAATTGATGGTGTGTTTTGGAGAGCAAAGTGGTTTTTGTCAAAAGTAATTAGATGGAGAAATCTCTTAAAACTTGAGGGAAATTTTATCGAAAAAACCTTACATGCAAAATTTTTTTTGCTTTGCACAACTGAAAATATTTCTCTTTGGTTTTATTGACTTTGTATTTTTTACATTTGCCTCCCTTCAAAATAGACAGAAATGGATTTTATTTTTGTTTGATTGGATGATTTTCCATGCAGAAGAGTCTTTTGGTGACCATTACCATTAAAATGGGATGATACTTAGTGCTACTTGACGTTAGACTTGGTCTACACATTTTCTTCTTTCTGCTTTCATGGTTGGCCTTTGCAGAGAGAGGGATGCAGATATATAAGGATAGAAGGCACTGAGCCTATTTCAGCCTCTTTTGCGTCTTCCCTCCCTATCCCACAGGAAGCTGTCTCACCCCAAGCTAGTCCAGCTTTATGGCGTGTGCTTTGAGAACGCTCCCATAAGCCTGGTGTTTGAGTTCATGGAGAACGGCTGCTTGTCCGACTACCTCAGGAGCCAGCGGGGCAGTTTTTCAAAGGAAACCCTGCTGGGGATGTGCCAAGATGTGTGCGAGGGAATGGCTTATCTGGAACAAAACTCTGTCATCCACAGAGACCTGGTATGTTGGTCCCACATAGACTTTTTCTCTGCTCCAGCTGGGCTTTTCCCTGTGCTCTCTCCCTTCCTTAATTTCAGCTTTCACACTCCTCCTGCCTATCTGTTGACAGGGGATTCAGTATCTCCCCTTATTGCAGGAGCAGCATTAATATTTTAGGAAAAAAAACCATCCCCCGGAGCACTAATTAATCTATTTCCCTTAATTGTGTTTGGGAGAGAAGAAACGAGGACATAAAGTTTGTCTCTTTTTCTGAGTGGACTCTTTCACTCCCTGAGAGCCCCTGCTCCCACAGTTCCTGGGTACTGCCCACTCTTCACGTCTAAAATCAGCAAAGATGCCAAAAAGACCTGTTCTAACATATGTATAAACATGCATTGCTAATAAAATACTTTTAATTACGTGGTGTTCAATCAAGCTGCATCAGTCACTGCTGCTGTTTCGTTAGGGGAGCAAGGACTGTGAGGAGCTGTGGGTATTTCAGGGTCTTTCTCTGCCCTTTCTGGGCAACAAGGGCCTGCAAGTCAGACTGGTGGTTGAACAGCTTTTGTGGCAGCAGGAACATGCTGGCTGTAAAATGTACAGAAGGCACGGGAACCTGAAGTTTTTGCCCTCTTTGTATGGTACGATGTCACTTTGATTCTCCTTTTTTCAAGTACTATCTGCTCTGCCAGGAGAAAAGCAACTGAGCGGCTGTGATAGTCCTTCAGCTCTGACCTTCTGCCTTTGCACCTTCTTTTCTTGCAGGCCGCTAGGAACTGCCTGGTGGGGGAATCCCACGTGGTCAAAGTGTCTGACTTCGGGATGTCGAGGTAATGCCACCGAGGCTGCACACCCTCCCTGCAGGGCTGTCATGGGATGTGGAGGGTTACTCAGCACGCTCCCTTCTTTTCCTTTTCCAGGATTGTCCTTGACGATCAGTATACCAGCTCCACGGGTACCAAGTTTCCAGTCAAGTGGTCTGCTCCAGAGGTTTTCTCCTACAGCAACTATAGCACCAAATCTGACGTTTGGTCATTTGGTAAGAACCTCTTGTCAGAATGGAAAAAATTCAACAAACACCACTCAGAAAACCTAGGGGCTCAGTTCTCAAGTAAACTCTCCTAAACACTACATCCTCTGGGCTCCAAAGGTGTTTTGCCTGAATAATGGCTTAAGAAAGCAAGCCTAAATCATTTAAGTGAAAGAAAGGAAAGAGTAGTAAACTACCTAGATACTCTGGAACAGTGCAAGTACCATCAATTTAATGTATTATACCTGTGCAATGCTATATAATACCAAATAATAAACTCTATTTCATGCTGATATAGCAGGAGTGCCCAAGAAAAAGTTAGAGAGTCACTGTCAAGATTGTATAAGGAAAGGAATGGAAAGATATTTAGGCACTCCATCTCTCTGCATGTCAGTCCCAGGCACTGATGCTTCACTCAAACCCTCTGTCTTTCCAAGTTTGCTCTGCTGACTCCATTTGCTTTATGCTGATCTGCAAATATTATTTCACTGCTCACATTTTCTCACCTCGTTTCCTGCTCCCCAATGCATTGGTTTATGATTTGCATCTGTTCTTTGGTCTCCCTTCTGGACCCTCGTAGATAAGAAAACCGTTGTATATTTTTTTCCCCAAAGTCATTGGCACTGGAGATAACAAAGGCTATCCCCTGGCCTGTTGATCTGGCACGCTAATGTATCTGGCCCATCTCCAGCTAGCATGCAAATCACGGTACTGCAGAATGAATCGGTGCAGTGTGCTGTGCACAGCACACAGTCAATGGGGTGCCACTCAGCTCTGGGCCTCGCAGTAAATAATGCAGGATTATGACCTTTGCTAGTCTGCGCTTGTGAATTCTCTGCTTCCCTCTCCCTTTACTGCCTTCTGCTGTGGTTGAAGTTGTGCATTCCTGTGGTGGGTTACCAGCAGCGTGGTGGGAGCTGGGTGCTCAGACCCACAAAACTGCCTTCGAGAACCTAACCTGGAGATGCTTCCAAGAGCACCATTCCTCTTTCCATGTCCCCTGACATGTGGAAGAGGCTGTCAGCACTCACCACGTAATAACAAGGGACAACATTTGCCAGTGGAGCTCTCTCTGACACCTCACAGCAAAGTGGCAGTGACATGGGGAGAGATGCTACTTTGGTGAGAATGTTCATCTGCTTCACAAATAGGAAACCGGCCTGTACGCTGAGAGCCAGATGCTTCCAAAAAGGGTGTTCAGTTTGATTTACAGTCAAGCCAAGCCTGGTAAAGTTGGCTCACTCCAGTTTCAGGGCTGAAATATTGGTGAGCTTTGTTTGTGTTGGTCAGTCCTTCTTTGTGAAATGTGCAGACAGCAGTGTTGTACATCTGTCAGACTTGTTATCTCCCCATCCAGTGGGGTTTGCATAAGAGGATTCCTCTGTCATGTCATGGTCTCATGACTGTGAGAAGCTTTCTGCTCTGCTACTCTGCAGCCCATTCATCTCTTCTGCCAGGCCTGAAATCCTGCTGTGTCCAGGAGAACAAAATGGGTATGAGAAATTCCCAGTGCAGGAATCTGCACACTGCGGGAGTACAGCTGCTTTGCTTATTCTTCAGTAGAGCCAATATCATTGGTGGGGAGCTGCAATCTCTATGCGTCTTCCTCTTTGAAGAATTCAAAGCTGGGAAGTTGGCATTATTTAGCAAAGTTGCCTGTGGAGTTACACAACTTTATTTCAGATCACTCTATCTATCTGTCTGTCTCCCTTTTCTAACACAATGTGAACACAACTTACCAAGTCAGTCATATTAGGCGACAAAAGAAATTAAACTTAATAATAACACAGATGCCTTGTATTCACTCCATTTGCAGAGCATCTCTGATGTGGTAGCCAACTGCGATGTATTCCACAGTCTTTTTGTCTTTGCCTATCTCTTCCACCACACTAGAGAAGCACGAGTTTCTGTACTGCTCTGAGCAGTAATGATAGAAAAACATTTGTCTGTTTAGGAAAAGAGGAAAAATATGCTGCAATCCTTTGAAATTCCACTGTCACTGCATGTGAATTCATCCCAGCAAATCACACCACCTGGGACGTTTTGCAGGCGAGGAGTTCCCAGTACTGAGGCTAAGCTGACTAACAGGAATGGAGCAGTTCATATTGCTTTCTTGCTCCTGAGCCTCACCAAAATATAAGCAGATTCTGGTGTAGGACACACTGCAGACGGGAACATCAGTGACATTTCTCTTGTATGTGATTAATTGGAAGCAAAAACAGATAAATTGAATGAGTGACAAAAAGCGGGTTTTCTTTCCCAGACTGCACATCTGGATGGAGTACATGCACAAGCATTCCCTCTTCTTCAGAGTTTGGGAGAAGACATACAATGCTGCTTTCTGACACATAACACACTTGGACTTCATCTGACTCATGGGGAAAGACATCCCTGTCATGCTACACTATCAGGATGCAGAGAAGTCAAACTTGCAGTGACCAGACTGGTACTTCCACACAATCCGGTGCCCAGCAGAGATCCTAGTTGGCATCCTCAAACTGTACAGCTGTGTTAGGGCCTGACTTTTCAGATCTGTACTGAGAATCCAAGTGAAAATGCTTTTCCAAGTAACAGACCTCAATGCTGAGCTGCAGAGAAGAGCAGGTGGAAGGTGGCCATGGGCCTACTGAGCATTTTATTTGCTTCTTTGTGATTTTTCTCATTTTCTTGCTTTAGGAGTGCTAATGTGGGAGGTCTTCAGTGAAGGTAAAATCCCCTATGAGAATCGCACCAATGGAGAAGTGGTGGAAGAAATCAATGCAGGATTTCGGCTCTACAAACCCAAGCTGGCCTCCAAGGCGATTTATGAGGTCATGAGCCACTGCTGGATGATGGTTAGTATTGTAATGGGAAAGCCCTAGTTCCCAAAGACAAGAGCTCTCTCCCCCTTGGCTTTTAGGAGGAGAGAGAGGTATATACTTCACATGCTAACACAAGATAAAATCCTGGAGGTGAAGCACTCAGTAGCTTTCATCTGTACTAGTGAGCAAACTCTAGGCTCTTTGCTTTTATTTAACGTGCTGTTTCTGTAGAGTGTGTTGACTTCACTGAAAAGTCTATGTAGTGCACCTAACTCAAGTCAATTCAACAGTTTGCTTCCTAAGAAAGCTGTAGATCTGTTGATAGTGAATAATATAGTGAATTTTTTTAATTTTAATTCTTTTTAATTTAATTATTTTTAATAGTGAATTTTAATAGTGATGGTAAAAATGACAGCCAACCTTGTAAAGGTACTTAGTGTTCACTAGGCAAAATTCACTGCTAGTAGAAAAGAAACATTGCACAGAAGGAAGCTCATTCTTCCATTGGCATTTCTCTATACAATAGATTGTATTTTTGTTAATGCTCAGATTCTTCACGAGGTTTTCCTTCTAACCTTGCCATTCCTCTCAAGCTGACATTTATGTTCTCTCTCTCTCTTCTCTCCCTGCTTAGAGGAAAGATGACCGGCCGTCCTTTTCTGTTCTGCTGTATCACCTGAGTGAAATCTCTGAGTTTGATCTGTAATCATGGTACCAGCTGCTAAGCGAAGCCAAGAGAGTCCTGAGAGGTCAGGTGGCTGGATTTTTCCCCACACAAAGCATTAACAGGAATCCTCTCACCATAGACACTTGCCATATGCCTGGGGAGAAGGAGAAGGTAGAGGCTGGTACTTCCAGACAGACAAGATATCCCCAGGTCTTCCTGAGCCTAGACAGACACAGGCTTTGGTTTGGCCAAGAGCGTGGTTTGCATCTTACAAGCATAAGCAGCAATTGAGCACAGAGTCCTGAACCACACAATCCAGTGAATGGGTTTCTCCTGAAGACACAGCCTGAAAACTAAGACATCTGACATTACTATTCCAGTTCTGTGAACACCCAAATGAAGGTCTTCCCTGGGGAAAAAAAACCCTGTCTTTAACTGAGGAGGAACATTTAGACATTTCTGTGGCTTTCTAATTCAGAATGGGCTGGACCTGAAAGCTCTGAACAGGAATAAGCCTAAGACACACAGGAACAGGCTGGATTTAGTGACTGCATTTCTGATGCTGATATTTCAAAATGGTTTTGTTCTCCCTTTGCATGATTTTCTCTGACACTGTGGCATAACAGGAACAGGATTCTGGTACTTGGTAAACTGAAGAGGTGTCTGCATGTGTATGAGATTTTGTAAGGAAGGAAGAGAATAAGCAACGTGTTGAAGAGTCTTGAAATTCTCAAATTGCATTGTGTAGCAAGTGGGAAAATGGGACTCTGAGGCAAATGGAGACATTCTTGGAGGGAGGAAGTCAAAGGTGAAAGTTTATATTGTTTTTTTCTTCAGTCTTTCTACATCAGAAGATAAATACATGATCTCCATCCAATTTCTTTGAATGGAGTATGGAGGACTGAGCAGTGCAGAGTGCTATGTGTTTTCAGTCTAGGACAAGATGGGATCCCAGGATCTGATTATCTGTGAAAGGTACAGGAACCTACTCCTGAAGTGGTGTGTTTGGAAGGAAGGAGCCAGAGGGCTCAGAAAGGTAGCCACTGGAAGAAAACATGCAGAGTATGTGATCAGTGCATCAGTGATAATGAGAAGAGTTTTCTCCTACTTCAAAGGGTAACTGAATCATCACGAGTAAAGACTTTGCCATCTCTTCTGTGAACGAAGGGACTGATCAAAGAAAAAGTTCTATGTGAATGGACAGACTGCCTGGGTACTTACTCCACGAGGAGTTCCACATTGCGCGGTGACAGCAGAAGAAGGTACAAACAACATCCATCTCCTGGTATTTCAATTAAAATATATATTTTCACCACAAGACAGAGACACTGTTTTGACATAACTGACCTCAAAACCAAAAGTGTGGGTGTTGGTGTCCTGCAGAACTTGTAAATAAGATTAGGGCTTTCTGCTAAGCATTAACAATAACTAGAGATGTCAAGGGAACTCACAGATGATATGTGCATATATGCAGTATGCATTTTTCATACTTCTCTGTTTGGGCAGGTGAGAACATGAGTAAACCTTATGTGACAGCAGTTTACAAAAACTCTGAGGTGCAAACTTCCAGCAGCACTCTCTCCCATCATTACAGAAGTCAGGTTCAAATATGTCTGCCAACAAAAATGGAACAAGGAAATAATGTAATCCCATGATCTCACATATCCTGTGTCAAACTATTTCTTCATAGAAGGAGGCTTAATTTTTAGTATTTTTCAGACCCATGGTTCTAGGGCAGCTTTTAGGAGCCAGAATATCTTTTCAGGTATATGGATAAGGGCAAGGCATTAGTTCCTGCCTTATACATCTTCCCACTTTGCTTTGATTCCACATTATTTTCTTTGGTTTAGTCCTACAAATATCATGCAGAATGACTCTCCCAGGCAAGCGGAATCCTAACATTCAGACCGGAGGTTGTCAATCCTAAATGCAGGATCAGAGTGCTACCTTCAAATCAGGATTGCTGCCAAAATCTCTCAGTAGTCTGAACTAATATGTGGAATATGATCAACTATAAACAGATTTTGAATTCTTGCCTGCAGTTAATTTAAGCTAAGTTTCTCTTTGTCCTTCTCATCCTTTAGTCTGACTTAGCCTGTTGTCACATTGTGGTGATGCTAAACTTGGCATTTAGCCAGTGAAGTTTTCAGTAGCCCTAACCACATTAAACTGCACATCTGCAGCTAAATTTGAGGACAGCTGGCCGTAACCCTATTTTCTCCCCCTCTCGATTGCACTTAGACAATCCATACAACCACAGGATACTCTGAAATTATTCTTCCCTGAGCACACTCTGTGGCAGGGGTATCTGCAGGCTCACAAAGTTGAGCTTCTGGCTTGCTGCCCCCTCCATCCTTGGAGGAACCAGGGGTCTATCAAGCTTGAGGAGGTTGCTATTAAGTAGCAGCATTATTGCTCCACCAAATAAAGTTTCTGAGATTATATTTATATTTGAATGAGATAAGTGTAATATTTATTAGCTACCGGGTGTTGCACAAAATAATATTGTGATGTTTTATGTTCAGTTTTCTTTTGCAGTATTTCTATGTACGCAATATGTATTTTTACAAATAATAAAATTGCTGAGTCCCAACCATGGCTTTCACTATATGTTAGCAAAAACGCAAAAAACATCCTCATGCACTTACAATCATACAGCTTGCTCTTCCTCCAAATCCTCCCCACCAAGAAGCAAACAGGCTTCTTCTGGCTTTCTGAAATATCTCTGTTCCCCAGAACTATGGCTGTGTTCTGGGGTTTAGATTATGCGCTGGGTTTATGGGGGTAGGAAGTATTGAGAATCCCTTTGCCAGTTCGACCCTCTTCGCTTGACTGTGTTTCAGGAAGGTGGGAGACCGTGCTTGTCCCTACTTTTGCCTGCTGGTTAGCAGAGGCAGTGGGTGCACGGCTCTGCCTACGTTGCACATTTGGCCGGAGCCGAGGCCCAGAGCACTGTCCCAGCGTGTCCCCGACCTGCTGCTGCTACGGCCAGGTGCTGGCACAGCCAGGCTGGCGTCCCAGCGAGGAAAAGGCAGTCAAGCAGTAACCTCATCTCGAAAGAGCAGCTGATGCTTCTCAGTGGAGAGCAGGGGCTGGAGTGCAGCAACATTAGCCATGAAAATCTCCTTCCTGGGCATGTGTTGGTCACCCTGGGGAAGTGAGGGTTGTTAGTACTTGTTCCAGTGGATAACTGCCTTAAAATTAGGCCTGAAAAAATCTAGAATTTCCTGAAACCTTTTCTAATGAACATGTTTCTATGCGATGTTTGGTTTTGTCCTCTCTGAACGCTGCGCTCGTCAGCACAGCAGGATTCAGGTGAATGGCTCTGCTAAATCTCACTTGGCAGCCACTTCAAATTTGTGTGTATTCTTCTGTTCAGCTCATCCCATCCCACTATCACGTTATCTCTCCCCTCCACGCATAACCAGCTGATGCGCACACTCCTGCGCCTGTAGCTGTATGGGGCCTGCCCTCCACCGCCGTTCTTCCCAGCCTGCAGAGAGATCTGCAGGACAAATGCAGGGAAGCTCATTCTATTATTCTACGAGCAGAGACAACACAGAGTAGAAAATTAAAATAATATCATAACATTCATGGAATTCCCATTCCCCTGAGCCTGGCTGATAATGGGAGCAGATTAAACTGTGCAGAAAAAAGTCCACAGCCGTTTTTACTGCCACAGTTTTCTTGAACTGACCCTGTTTCACCCACCGCCTCAGAGCAATATTAGCTGTTAAATCTTTTGGATCTGCAGTAACAATGCTCACTTACTGAATTTTTCTGACAAGTAATACATAGTAAAAAGAGGAACGATGGCTACAAAATGTTTCAGTCAAAGGTGAGATACAAGAAATACTATGCAGGGGAAGGAGAAAAGTCTACTCCCAGAGATGCTATTAATACATTTTTTCAGGTGTAGTCCTGCCTATTAACACAAAGATAGTTCCTAAGACCGTCTTGCTGCTTTTGTAGTTTGCGGCCCCCGGTGTCTTCATCCCATGGCATCCATCCAACTTATAGCCACAGAGCTACGGTGTAAACCTGGTG
Source organism: Haliaeetus leucocephalus (assembly GCF_000737465.1). NCBI lineage: Eukaryota > Metazoa > Chordata > Aves > Accipitriformes > Accipitridae > Haliaeetus > Haliaeetus leucocephalus. The sequence goes on from NW_010973092.1 coordinate 9,004,441, forward strand.
TCCAAGCTTCCCTGCAGAGCCAACAGACACCCATGGGGAGGAAGGTCAGCCCCACACTGGCACGGACAACCGAGCAGCAGTCCCTAAGGAATCAGGAGTGGTCACTCTAATCCAGGAGGGACCAGACGGCAGTCCATTTTTCGCATAGGCTGATGCTCAGGAAAGGAAACGTATTTAGGCCTGTATCTAGACTTTCAACAGTCCTTGGGTATCCACCAATGCCTTTCAACAAACAAACAGGCAGCAGCATCAGAAGCCGAGAGGGCTGCAGAAAAATGAACGAAGGCCCCATCCAGGGTTGCCATCAATCACCATGAGGCGATGTTCCGCTGAAAGCTGTTAAGAGGTCCAGTTTGGATTTCACAGTGGATCTGAAGAGCTGTATTGGAGCTTTAAAAGGAAGCACGAGCAGAAGGACTGGAAGCTGGTCCCTGAAGAAATGCCAGATGCCAAAAATGCCAAGAGGAAGATCTTTTGGATGCGGCGCTGACTCAGAAGAGGCTTGGAGCTCTGAGCAAAGGCATTGCCTTGTGGTTTTGGTCCCTAACACGCTCAGTGAGCCAAGGCTTTTCTATGTATTCTGTAAACAGGGCTTTCCTTAAAATGGTAGGTAAAACCTAACGACGGGTGGCACAGGTCCTCCGAGGGGAACAGCGGCTGAATTCCTGAGACCCACCGAGCTCAGCAGCGGGGAGACGGAGAATCCCAGCCGGGTCCCCCCTTCTCATGGACCCCAACGCTCTCACCCAGCATCAGGCCTCCGGGG
>NW_010973092.1:9005666-9066791 GCF_000737465.1 Haliaeetus leucocephalus
GGGGGTCGCGGGGATGCTTGGAGGAAGGGGGATGGAGGAGATGGGATGGAGGAGCCGAGGGCTTGAAGGTGGTCCCGGTGGGGGCTCCCGACCGGCGGCCCCGATCACCCGTGGCGTGAAAATATGGTGTCCCCGGGGGAGGAGGAAGCGCCGGGGTCCGAGGCAGGGTCGGGAGCGATGGGCTGGGGCTGCGCCCGCGGGTTTCGGGCTTTGGCGTCGGTCGGAGTCGGAGAAACCTTTCCCGTCCAAAACCGCCGGGTTTCCCCGTGCGTGAGACCCGTTCGGGAGCAAGGTGCGCCCCGGGGAGCGTCTCTGTATTGAATTTTTCCATTTTCCTGGAAATGCGTGGTGCCAGCCGCATCCCACCTGGGGAGGAACGGATGGGTTCTGCCGGGAATTTCCGTGGGTTGGAAGGACCGGGAAGGAATTAAGGAGAAGAAAAAGAGGCACGTACGAAAACCTTCCTGCGTGCTCGGGGTTGTTTTGGAGAAGGGGGAAGGGTGATGGTGGCGTGTGCTGTCAGAGGACGCTGCCAGCAGCGGAGCTTGTCCCCCTTCGCCATCTGCCGCTTTCCACGGGGGGTTCCTGACCACAAAGATCTCGTAGAATGAGGCTGAGTCGCTGAACCCTCCGCACCCCTCCTGCCCTGCACAGGTACCGAAAGAAAAAGCACCCTCGTGTTTTGCGTGATGACAGTTGTCTGGGGTTAGTCACTGAGATGGGTGACTAGCCTGGTATTTTGGTGTCTGTCACAGCCATATAATTCTAGGGTAATTCTCTGCAAAGGATAATTCTTTTCTCCTTTTCTCTGTACAGTTAATTGTTACTAATGAAGCCTGAGGAACATGGAAAAAATCTTCCATTTTCTGACCAGGGTCTCTTGAGCAAAGCAGACTGCTGATTTCACGATAATAATGTTACTAACAATTATCATCTTTGCATGAAAAATAGGAAGGTTGGGTTTGGAAGATCAGGAATTGGCCAACTAGTAACAATGCTGTCCTGTATGATTTAATTTCGCAAGAAGTGCTTTAGCTGTCAGCAGTGGGGTTGCTTGTAAACTTGCTCTAAATTTCTCCACTATATTGGAAATGTAGCTTCCTATACCTGCCTCCTTCCCTGACTCTTTTCTTTGGCACCAGAAAAAAATTATGAAGTTGTTCTAAAAGAAATAAACTCCAAAATAATTGTGTTGCTGAGAGACAAGGGCTGCGTAAATGCCTGGAACTCAGCCCTAATGGAACGGCAGAAAAAGTAAAGTAGAGATGCAGAAAAACAGCTTCAGGAGTCATGCACTTTGGCTTTCTTTTTTAATGGGAAGGGTAATTTCATGGTTATTAACATCTATGTCTATGTAGGGCAGAAGCCCAGCTCTGCCAGCCTCACTCACCCTGGCTGCATTTATTTGCTCCTGCAAAGAACCTCCTGACTGTGGTGGTTGCAATTACAAGTAATTCTTGCAGCATGAGAGAAGAGGTTGATGACATGCATCCTAAAACACAGGGGACTTTAATCCCGTGTGTTTTAGGCAAGGGTCAAACTAAACTTTTGCACCCTGAAGTTACTTCTCTTGACTAAAAATATGTTGGTGGCCAGAAGCATTTATCTTTGTCTTGCTGTGAGGCAGTGGGTATCAGAAACACTCTGCTTTTATGCACCTGAGACATCAGTCTGCTGGGATACCTGTTGGGCCAGGATGGTTAGATGCTATTTTGGAGTAAGAGGAAGAAGCATTATCACAGGGGCAAAAATAAATTAAGTGACTTTCCCAGGTTACTCAGGGACTGGGCGTCAGAGCTGGAGAAGAATCCCAGATCCTCAGTAGGTGACCAGAAGCTTGTCCTCCTTCTCTACCTTGCCATGTCCCCAGCAAAAGTAATTTTGCTGCTCGTCTCACCCCAGGCTTGCAGTGCTTGGACCCTGTCTTACTGCCAATCTCTGGGGCAACTCCCGTTTTTTCTTGCCTCCTTTCCTGCTCTTGGTAGCTACTGCAGCTCCAGCGTGAATGTCTGCTGTAGGAGCAGGCGAGCTGAAAAACTGAAATAGCCCGTGCCACTTCCCCAGAGCTCTCAGCTGTGCAGCTCTGAAGCCAAGCGCACATGCATGCAACATATTCATTATGGCCTTGCTTTTAAAAGTCTTTCTTTGTTCCCCCAAGCTGCTCTAACAATAAAGTCGTCTTTGTTCCTCTCGCTGCAAAGAGGATGATACTGCACCGATACTTCTGGGCAAGCATTTTGGTGGGGAAGGTAGGACCTGCCCTGCAAGTTCAGGCATCTGGGATGTCCATCCTCGCTCCTTCTCAAAGCCTTCCTACACTGTCTGTTAAATCTGGCCCCCAGGATGTTACCACAACAGAGTCACCATGTCGGGAACTCTTTAATTTCCATTTCAGGGTGGTGGGGAGCCCCACGTGGCCAGCTCCCTGTGGTGCCTAGAAGCCTTAGTGCCTCTCTGTGACCATTTGGCTTTAGAAGGTGTAAGAGATGGCCAGAGGGGTTGCAGCTGAGATGTGGGGTGGGGAGGGGAAGTTTTTGCAGCAGATGGACAGAAAGTGTGAGCAGCACTGCACTCGTTAGCACTGATGCTCGTTGTCAGAAGAGGTAATCAGCCCTGTGGCTGCATCCCTCTCTGCGGTTTCACTGGCCTGGGGTTGCCTTCTGCCAGGCTCACGTTCGATTTTGCCAAAATATGTAGGACTGGAGGGACCTTGGCCTCTCTGACCAGTGGCGGGATATGGAGAAGAAAGTAGTTTTGTGAGACTGGCTGTGTTTGAATTCACGCAGGCAGGATATGCTTCCTCTGTGCGAGGGAAGGCGTCACCCTGCTGTGCACATGTTACAGCAGCAGAAAAGCCCCGTTCCTGGGCAGGTTGCCATGCTGCTTTTTGGGTGGTGCGGCCCCCAGCCCCACGGCCACGTCCGTTGGAAAACTACCAGCATGGGCTGACTCTCCTCTTCCCAGCACGGCTGCCCCTGCCTTGAGGCCCAGGTGGTGGATGGCAGTTAAGGCTTAATGAGGATTTTTTGATGAGCGTCCCCAGGGATCCCATCTTCCCTGGGCTGGAGCCGCTCGGTCGCTGCCACGTTACCTGACAGCTGCCCCCCTCGTCGATGGACCGAGAGGATGAAGCTGGATTTTCTGGGGCAGCCCAAGCACATATGTGTTAGAAACCTTTTTGTGGGAAGGTGAGGGAGGGCGGCGTGGGTCTGTGGCAGTGGGACTTCCCCATTCGGCTCTTCTGGGCAGCCCCCGTGGTGGGGCTGGTGCAGCACCCCATGGACAGGGCCAAGCAATCGCTGATGCCTTCAGAGCCTTCCCCAGCCTTTGTACCACTGCACAACCCCTGTAACTGCTAGATGGGCAGTGGACCCCATCCAAGAGCAGAGCCCTACAGCCACCCCAAGGAGCAGGCGAGGGGCTATGGCACAGGCAGATGGGGGATTGCTCGAGGCTGCTCCTCCCTGGATGATCTGGGGTGAGGATCCAGATGTGCCAGCCCTGGACCAATGACCCCTCCGTCACGTGCTCCAGCTGCGAGGTTGCTGTCTGTCACAGTGTGGTACAGGCATGAGACCCAGGGGAAATCCTGGCAGACCACACTTTTCCCCGTAGCCTCCGTTGGTTTTGCTGTTGGGCTTAAGAAAGCGTAGAACTGAAATTGGGAGTCCCCGTGAAGACTCATCTGTTAAACCCACAAAGTCTGTGTAGTTTTTCCATCTGCATCCAGATTCTTGCACTCTGCTCAGCCATGGCAATGCATGGGGTGGGCCGACGGCCGATTGCACTGCTAGCTCGCTATGGCTTGACACTTCCTTTTCTGTTTATGCATTTCTACACACTGTCTCTCTTGCTCCGTTTCAGTGCAAGATCTTTGGGGCAGGGACTGACTTAGTCTTGCAGGTTTGTGTGCTGCCCGGCACAGCAGAACCCTGATGCTGTATTTGGGACAGTATCTTCTGGTATGGCCCAAACAGCAGCAACAATTTTGTCCCTTGAGTTTCTGAGCAATTTGGGTGTCACAGGGTTATTGGGGAAGCGTCTTTGATTACGGCAGTCTGCCAACACATTGCACAAATGGCCACAGAGTTTCGCTTATGGAAAAATGAGAAAAGAGCCCAAATAAACAGCCACCATCCTCGAAGCTATAAAATGGAAGGGTTTTGTCTTCCCAAGCCTGAAGTATGTAACGAAGCATGTGTGAGTACCAGGGGTGTTGCTCTGGGAGCCCAGAAGCGAGTCTTGAGGCACCGGCGGATGGTGGAGAGCGGTGGGCAGCCGAGGAGGTCCGTGGGGCTGGGCAAGTGGAGCCACCCACCTGGTGCGGAGCAGCACAGGGTGCTCGCAGGCAGGGAGGAAGCTGCTTCTGCCTGTGGCGTGCCAGGGCGTAATGTCTGGCTTTGACAGCTTCTACCATTTGTAACAGGAAACCATTTTTGCAAAGAGAGGTGAAGAAGGAAGCAGAAATTTGAGTGTGTAGGGAAAGGGCTGCTTGAGATTTTTTTTTTTTTTTCCCAGGCACTTATTTCATGGTGCTTCAGCTGCAGGTATAACCAAGCCAGTTTCTCAGCTGCCTGGTACCTTGGGGAAGCATTTGTGGAGGTGGAATGGGTTTTACCAGGCTCATACATGTTCTCACAGCCTATGTGTGCAGGCAGCAGCAATGACAAGAGGCACAGCAGCAGAGTAGTCCTTCGTCACCCAACATGAAGCCGCCCCAGGACTGCACACAGCGTGCATCCCCCTTGGCTGTGGTCCTTGCTGGGTGCCTGTGTGTCTAATCTATGGACATCCCAAAGCCATTGTCCTTCCATGCTCCCAGTGCTGGAAATGAAAAGCAAATTTATATTCTTGGAAATAGTGACTCAAAAAAAAAGAAAAAAAGGACCTAAGGGATTTGTAGCAGATAATTGCTTGAGTATGAGCGTCTATGGAGCTGCTGTTGCGACCGAAGGAACTGGTGTGATTGTACGCAAGGAGAGAGGTTACATTGCTGTTGTATCTGGCACTTGTGCAGACTCCACTGGAGCCTTGTGTCCTGCTACGGTGTCCACACTTTAGCAAAAAAGTTGCAAAATTGGATCAAGCTTAGAGAAAAGCCAAAGACATGATTAAAGAATTGGAAAATACGCTTTGTAACAAGGCAGGCAAATAGCTCAGTCCGCTTGTCTGAACCAAAGCAAAGGTTGCAGGGTGTTTTATTGAAATGTGTGAGTATCTTGATGGCAACTTATAATAAAGAGCTCTACTGTCTTGCAGATTACAGTGATAAAACTCTGATGGCTCACATTCAAAATCAGGCCCTGAGTGGGGAAAAAAAGCACTGGTGGGGGTGATTTGCTAATCGAACGACATGTCAATATTCAAAGCGAGTTCTCTCACTGCAAATGTTTAAATGCAATGGGGTGTTTTTCTAGGAGACACAAGTTTTAGGTCAGCCACCGCTATTGCACATGGATTAGGTATTAACTGGGGAAGCCCTGTGGCTGTGATTATACAAGTGCTCAGCCTGGGTGACAGCAGCTGTCCCTTTATGCTTGTGCTCTTACAGCAAAGGTAAATAGCAAAGGAGCTAAAGGACATAGAGATCTGTCCTGAGGTTCACATTAGGGTAAGTGCCAGTGAGCTTTCAGAAATGTTTCCCTTTGCTTTTTATTTCTTGTGCAAGTGGCACTGTTGGCAGCTCCACAGCAGGCCGTGACTGGGCAGGACACACCATGTGTGTGGTAAAAAGAGGGGAAAAAATTTCACAGCAACTTCTTTTTTTGCTGCTTGCAGTGCCACAGCCTGCCTGCGCAGCACTCGATCCTTTCCGGTTCACCTTTGAGAATGCAATTTGTTGTTTACAGTTTCCAGCGCCATTCGTGTGTGTGAGAAGGAGAGCATGTGAGTGTCAGCATCAGTCATACTTTTCTAATCGTGCTGTTTTGAGAGATATTTTTGGTAGCTCTGCTTTGCATTTCGAAGCACATGCTTTCACTTGGGGCTGCTAAAGCTGCACTGCAGCACCCAGCTGTTCTCTGTCTTAAACAGTTTTGCATAGAGTTAAGCAGAGAAGGGCATGGGTGGGTAGTTGTGTTCCTCTTATTCTGCATATCTACTCTGATGTTGAATCACGGAAGGAGAGATGACATAGAGATGTAGGATAAATACACAAGAAAAGGAAAACGAGATAAACCGGGATCATGTCTCCTGCAGTGCCAGCCAGTCGTGGTTCTGGTTTTGTCCTTTGGTGCTTTCCCGCTCAGTCTTCTGGCTGCCGTCTGTCTGTCTATCACCCGCTCTTTTCCTTTGGATTTAGTGCAGAAACTGAACATCCAGAACCATGACCACTCACGTCACGCTAGAGGATGCCTTGTCCAACGTGGACTTACTGGAGGAGCTGCCTCTTCCAGACCAGCAGCCATGCATTGAACCGCCTCCGTCCTCCATCATGTACCAGGTACCTTCAGCTTCCAGAGGTGGTGGGGCAGGGAGGGTTGTTCCAGTAGCTCATGCAAAGCACAGGGGCACATGGTGCTGTGAGAACGAGCTGAAAACATCCTGGGTTCACCATGTTTAAGGAAATGTTCAGAACAGATCCAGCCACAAATCTGTTCCCAAAGGCTTTAAAAGGAAAGCACTAGAGATTGCTGAAAGGGATCTTTAAGAATGAGCAAGACATAGGAAAGTTAAAAAATGAGGACCAGAGTGCATGAACGGGTAAGAAGCAGGAGATAAGATTTGTGATAACAGCAGAAAGTTCTCAGCAATGTTTTATTATGCACATATTTCTGTGCTTCCTTTTTATGGTAGTACACGCATCTAAGTAGGTCAAAACCAAAGTTCTGCCTGACTCTGGCTGGCCTGTGCTGCTAGCACAGCTGGAGCTGCCGGTCTGGGGAGCTGATGGCATGCAAGGGAGGACAGTCGCTACAATCGCTTCTCTGCCTTCAACAACCACAGATTTAGCTGCAGCTGCACCGACCAAGCTAAGCTTGGCATGAGCCCAGGGCAAGGCTCAAACTCTTGCTTTTGGATCCACAGCAGGATGCCTCGGCTGCTTGGCCACCACGCCACACCCTGCCCTATAGCACACACCCAGGGTTAAATATAATATGGGGTTACTGTCTCCATCCTGCCACTCCTGAATTCGTGACTTACCCGTGGCAGGGTATAAATAGACCCGTACAGTGATTGCCGTGCCGTGTATGCAGGGGTCTGAAGTTACAGTATCTCTTTCAGCAGGTCAGACTGCGGGCTCATTCAGTAGCGTTAGTATCTCTGTGGGTTATCAGACCCAAAGGCAGTTCTCGGCTGTTCAAATTTCAACTCTCCGGCAAATCTTCATGTCACTTTTGCTTATCTCTTCTTTAAATCATTTTTACTCTTCGCTGGCCTGTGTCCTGGGAGGGGCTCAAGGTCCAGCCTTATGGCACAGCCTCCTTTCAGGGCCATGAGTGTGTGCACACTGCCGGGCCTAAAAAACCTCATCTAAACTAGATCTAGAGATACTGGCCAAGCCTGTTACATCATCATACTTGGTTTGTATGTAGCCCTCTCCCCTGCTAGCCAGAAATGCATATGCAGCCTCAGCTTTTCTTGTCACATGCAGTGTCCTGGAGGCACGAAGAAGAGTAGCCCTGTGGCCACAGATCTGTGCTCCTGGCTTTCCTACTCAGGATATCAGTTATTGAGGTGAGCGTGGTCACTGCAATGCTAATGTCATTGCAAGGAGCAGCTCTGGGCGCCTGGGACTTCTGTACGCTCTGCCCTCCAGCAGATACCATCAGCCAGCCTCCGCGGAGGAAATTACCCCAGCACAGAGCGTGTGAACGGGCACTCGGTGCAGAGAGGCTGAGGAGCTGCGTTTTCATCCCCTGCCCTGCTCTGCACTTTCTTGCTCCCCTATCCCAACCCAAAGCAGTAGCTCAACTTCCAAAACAACTGTTCATTCCAAAGCATCTGCTAGCAAGAGCAACACTACTGCTGATAATAGCGTCTGGATGAGTGCTGACTTCCATATTTATGTTTTCCAGACATCTCGTTCCCTGCCCTTTCTGTGTGTTTATTCTTTGCGATTCCTGCTGACAGGATGTGGTCTTCCCCTAGCAGCCAGGGCACAAATAGAAATTAATGAGGCTGCATCTGTCTTTGAGTTACCAAGCTAAAATCCTTAGAATAATTGCTGTAGGTTTGCTCTCTGGTGTGGCTGCAATTCCATGCAACTGATCCCCACCTCGTTTGTCTTGATTGCCCTGTTTTCATACATATAATCTGCAGGGTTTCCTCTAATGAACATGTGAGATTCAGAAGCATCTCAGGCTGCATGTATGAAACTACTTCAGACCTAGAGGAGCAGCACCTCAAATTGTTCATAAGCTGCTCCCATGCCCCAGGAGCCTTACTGATTCTGCTTTTTGCCAACACATCCCATGCTGGACTGTATCAGGTGAGCAAACAACTAGCTGTATTTTACTCCCCATCTCTCCGTTTCACCCATAGGCTAATTTTGACACAAACTTTGAAGACAGAAATGCCTTTGTGACCGGCATTGCCAGGTACATCGAGCAAGCAACAGTGCACTCCAGCATGGTGAGTCTCCTAGGCGCTGCCCCAGCAACGCTGAACCTTTGGTGCGTGCCCTACCCCAGCAATGCCTCTCTTTCTTTCAGAATGAAATGCTGGAAGAAGGCCACGAGTATGCTGTGATGCTTTATACATGGAGGAGCTGCTCACGAGCCATCCCCCAGGTACTCAAGCCCTTCCCAGGCGGGAATGTTCCCAGAGCACCTAGCTGGTTTTGTCTTCAGTGTGGGTTAGTTTGGACTGGAGACAGAAGAACAAAAAAAGCAGAGAAGACTGAAGCAGATTTAAAAGTTGAAAAGAGAGACCACTGACTCTTCAAATTATCTTCTCCCCACCAAAGTTTCAACCACCAATTTCAGCAGCAGATCTATGCTGCTGCCCTAGCAAAGGGCATCTGCTCTGCACCCTCATGTATATTGCAGCTCTATCCCTGACACCTCCTAGTAGTGCCTCTTAGCTCAGTCATGCTTACCACAAGCCATCTGCCTTATATACATTTCCTGATTTCACAAGCCCCTCCCGCTCCCCAAAGCAGTCGCACCTGATGTTATTTCATCCCTGCAGAACCAGCTTGTTTGTCCTACAGCTGCTAACAGGACTCAGCTGAGCACAGCTCTGGTACAGCACCGTACTTGGGATTGTGCTGTGTTTTGGCACTTGGGTCTTTATCCACTTCTCCGTCTGGAGAATGGGTAGCCTTTGCTTTAATTAAAGCAGTGTGATTATTTCCTTCCCGGTGCACTGCATGTATATTTTTCTCTCTCATGTTGTGGGGAGACAGAGTTTGCTTCAGGCAAAGGCAGTTAGTTTTTGGAAGTTGAGAGTAAAGTCATCAGATCTAGTTTATATCACACTTTCCTGATACCATTGTATGGTATCATACCGTTACATGGTATCAGGAACTTCAGCTTCAGTTAAAAATTGTACCAGTGCTGAGTGGGACTCTTGTGTTGCGTGAAGAAGGGAGCCCAGGCAGCCTGGGATGAAAACAGTGGTTCCTCTCAAGATGTGGCAGATTCAGGCTCTCCCCGACTTGCACTGAGCAGATTAGGCAGCTGGGGCATGTTTCAGCATCCCAGACTGCTGGCCAGACCCTGTGGTGCTCTCTCTGCCCCTGTGGGCGCCCCAGAATTGTGGGTGTTGTGCAAGGATGCATGAAGGAGCACTTCAATATGCCAGAAACATTTCCCCAAATGCCCTTTTTTGTTGCTGATATATCTGAGGATCCTGATCTCCCCCCACGTTTAATCATTCTCCTCCTCTGCTGCTAGTTCTGCTTCAACTGTTTTCTAGTCATTCTCTCTCCAACCTGAATTTTGGTGGCTTCATCCTGCAAGCATCTACAGGCATGAGTAAGATTGCCCACATGGCCCACTGATCGTGATTCAGACTCCAGCTTAGAGCTCATCTTCTGCAACGTGAACACATGCTGGATCACTGTAAAAATGCTGACTGACAATGCTTTGGGGTGGATGCAGTGCACTTCCATTAACCCTACGGATAAAAGGGTTTGCAGTGCTTCTGTGGAGCCAGGAAAAAATATTTCCACATGGCTGGCAATGCCCATGTTTGTGATTCCCCGAGAAAGGTCAAACCTCAGTTCCCCTTGGATTATACTCTGCTGATGGTCTCATGAGACCCAGCCATGGGGAGGTTTCTGCTGCTGATGGATATTTGCTTATCTCCCATTTATATTTGATGCTGAGCTGCTATTGTCTCTCCTGACTACGCTAACAGAAGGCAGGCTGTGGCTGAGCTGATGGCAAGACAGTGCTACAGATAATCTGTTTTGGCATTTTAGTGTCCTCCCATCCTGGTTGCCCCCGCGATGTTTGTGCCTCTCCAAGCGTAGCTTTGGGGTCCCTGCTCTCTGCCCCATCCTCCCCACCGGGGCTGCAGTCAGCACCACATGTGATGGAGGAGCAGGCAACACCACGGCAGAGGGTTCATTTATAGATTCACCAGATTTGATCTTGCAATGACCCCTGCGCTTTGCCATGGGGCACATGGCTGTGCCTGGGGGGGTCCTGTTCTCAGCCCCCCAGCCTGGGTGCTTGGTCATGTACACATCCCTGTGCTCCATCAGAGACCATGGTTTTACAGGTGAAGAACAGAGCCTACACCTAAATGTGCACCACTCCTCCCTACGGCCAGCTGCATCCTCGTGGCCATCAATATTGCCTGACTGCAGTATGAAACACCAGGGCAGGAACATTAGATTCACCACGATAGAGAGGGCAAAGCTACTTTTGCATCTTCCCACATGTCAAGCCGGCTGATTTGTCCCCTTGCACCCCATGCATCAGCTGCTGGGCTACTAAATTTGCACCAGAGCTGTCAGCCCCATCACAGCCTTGTGTCAGCAACAGCTGGAAACAAAACCAGAGGAAGACAGCAGGATCCATTGCCTTGCGCAGTTGGGGTTTTCCCTAACAGTTTGGTAGTGACTCCAAGTAACTAGAAATGAGATGGATGACAACTGAGTAAGTCCTTAAATTTAGCTTCCTAGGATTCCAATGAAGGTGGCTCACTTCATTGCTGCTAGCCACATACAAGCCCAGTGATTTTTAATGGATTGACAATACAACCAAAATTATCCCAGCAAGGCTGTAGCAGAGCCATAGCCTGGTGCCTTATGTGTCCATGGGAGTTTGCAACACAAAGTCTTAGATAACTTTATGATATAACATTCCCATGTTGTGTAGCAAGTCCAGACTCCATGTTGCATGTGTTCTACCCCAGACAAATGCAGTAGAAGACTTTCGTTTGTCAGAGTCAGGATTGTGCCTGTTTATAATGCACGGAGAGAATTTCATATCTAAGAAATAGCCCCTTCTGCTGTAACCTATTGCATTGAGAACAAGCTCCCTCTCAGGTCCCTCCATTGTCCTTAGACAGCGACAAGATTCACTGTGAAACAAGCAGAAGATGGTGGCTGTTACAGTCCACAGCTGTGTTAGAAACTCTGATGCTGACAAGGATGATATGTCTTTGCAACGCAGGTGAAATGTAACGAACAGCCAAACCGAGTGGAGATCTATGAGAAGACAGTGGAAGTCCTGGAGCCAGAAGTCACCAAGCTTATGAAGTTCATGTATTTTCAGGTAAGTGGTCAAGGAAAGAGGCAAAAATAATTACTTTGGTGTTAACTTATCCTAAGTGGGGCTGCATTATCCTTGCCTGCCAGGCTAGCTTGGAGAGCCTCTGAGCCCCCTGATATGTCCCTTCCTTGCAGCCATCAGCAGATACCTGAGACCTGTCTAAAGGAAAACCTGTGTGTTTGTTGCTCAGCCCTGAAATCTTGTATACAAGTAGGGCTTGAGCACACCTCAGCTGCTGAAGTTCATGGGGGACCAGAGCCCCCACTATGCTAATGGGTGGCACAGACTCCTGTTTTTCTGGGGTGTTGGCTGGTGGATGTGAAGAGCTGTTTCTCCACCAGCACAGTTTGCTCTTCTGCTCTTCCCTCTGAAGCAAAGCCGGGAAGAGCTGAGGGCTGGTGGTGTGGCTGGTGCCTGGGGTGGGATGTAACCACGCAGCTGGACACCCTCCTGCTGTGCCAGCAGGAACAAGGGTGTGCTCGCAGCCCCCTGAACTCGGGGGTCAGCTGGCAAAGAGCACCAAAGCTTATATTTAGCAGTTGCTACACTTGAGGCACTTGACAAAATAATACGCTTAGATCCCAACAGAGCAATGACCACATGGCAAACACAGAGCTGCTGTGGGCTCCAGGGACCTCTCCCCGTCACCGCCTGTGTTTATAACTGGCTGCAGCTGGGTTTCACCATCATTTTTAGGTTTTATGTCCTATGAGGTCTTCATGCCCCGCCTAAAAAACTGAAGTCTGATTTTGCAGAACACACTGCACTTGGGGCAGGCACAAATGGAGGGTTCGAGCCTCCTTCATCCCTCCAGCACCGAGGATGTTTGTCTACAGTGGTTTGTAATGCTGCTTCGTTTCATGGTGGCAGTGGAGAGGGACCCTGGAGACTCCATCCCCAGCAGAAAAATGCTTTGGTTAAAGGAAGGAGGTGGTGGGTGGGTGGAAGGGGTTCCCAATGGTGGTGCAATAACCATGCATGAGCCATTGCTGGGATAACCCTGTCCCGCTGTCTTCCAGCGCAAGGCTATCGAGCGGTTCTGCAGCGAGGTGAAGCGCCTGTGCCACGCTGAGCGGAGGAAGGACTTCGTCTCCGAGGCCTATCTCCTCACGCTGGGCAAGTTCATTAACATGTTTGCTGTCCTGGATGAGCTGAAGAACATGAAGTGCAGTGTCAAAAATGACCATTCTGCCTACAAAAGGTGAGAGGGGGTGAAGCAGCGGGAGCGGGGACAGGACTGTGCCTGGTCTGCAAGGGAGTGCCTGCTCTGCCCAGCAGTGAGATCAGGTGGACATCAGGAGGCTGGAGGCTGGGTTTCTGCACTGTCGTAGGCTCGCTGTGTGAGTTTAGGCAAATCTCTGAGCCCTGTTGTGTTTCAGTTCCCTCTTGGTAAAACAAGGAAAGGGTAGAGCTGTGCTGCAGGCAGATCTGAGGCTGCTGCATTGCAGCTGCAGGTCAAACAGGGAAGATGGGTGGTGAGAGTCTCACATTGGGTGAGTGATCCTTGGTGATGCTGAATTTCTCCCTTCCAGAGCTGCCCAGTTTCTGCGGAAGATGGCAGACCCCCAGTCCATCCAGGAGTCCCAGAATCTCTCCATGTTCCTGGCAAACCACAACCGCATCACACAGGCAGGTCCCTTTTCTTGAACCACCTAGCCTTTCCGTGAATAGAGGGAGGCAACGATCTTGCCAGGGCTGATAGCACTTCAGATCAGACTGTTCAGACCCAATAGTTGTTGGGTCATTGCCGCTGACTGATGGTCCTTTGGTCAGGCTGTATAATTCTAGCAATATCTCCTTCACATGGGCCATCCTGGGTGGCTTTGAAGGTCTCTATGTCAAGACAAAGATGAAGGTCTAAAAGAGCTCTTGGAGGGGGAGGTTCTGCCAGAACCTCTTCCCTGTTTTCCCCAGGAAATCCATCCAGTCCGTCTCTGCGACTGCATGGGGACTGCAGATCAGACCCCATGGCCCTCCACACTCCACAGGCTCTAGCTTCTGCTAATTAGGTAAAATATTGCACAGAGACAGGAGAGAGTCAGAAAGTCTGCTTCTGAGGCATCTTTCTTTACATCTCACTGTCTGATGTTTGGCTGTTGTGATCAGTCTGAAGGGGAGAGCTGTCCTGCAGAAGGAAGGTTGTTCCTTACAGGTGATACCATGAGATCAGTCTTCTGCAGGTAACTTAAGAAAAGCACACAGATGAAGTTTGAAGAAAACTCTTATGATTCTACTCTTAATCCTTCAAATATGTTTCTCCCCTGGTTTCTGCTGTTCCTCTGTCCATGTGGATAATGTGGCCCCTGTTGATATTTCAGTGTCTGCACCAACAACTAGAGGTTATCCCTGGCTATGAGGAATTGCTGGCTGATATTGTCAACATCTGTGTGGATTACTATGAAAACAAGATGTATCTCACTCCCAGTGAGAAACACATGCTCTTAAAGGTGAGATTTGGCTATGCTTATGGGGCTGGGCGCTTGCGTAGTTTCACTTTTGTTTTAGTAAAATGAAATTCCCTCCCAGCACAATGTTTCTCTTCATTTTCTTTATTTTCTTCCTCCCTTGGGTTTACATGCATCCCTTCTCTGCGGAGTCAGTATCCTCTGGACACAGGAGCTGCTATGAGATGGGAACGCTCTCTGCATGTAGCAGCAAAGCTGCCTTCCTCCTCTCCCTGTTTCCCTTCTGATCTCTGTTACTTTGTGTCTTCTGCTGTGATACCTCAACCCCCCATCTTCTTCCCTTTCACCTCTTCCTTTTAGCTGAACGGACAGGATGTGGCTGTTGGTCGGAGATGTCCCACCCCAGTGCTCTCTCGGGCCACTGCTGTCCTTTCTGGCCTTCTCCCATATTCCCATATAAAAACCTTCCTTCCTCTCTCCTCTGCTCTTCCCCATCTCTATCTCTATCTTTGCCCCCAATCCTTCCCAAGGTTGTCAGCAGCTCTGCCTGCCTGGGACTAAGCATATGCATGGTGGTGGTCTCCAGCTGGTGGGTGAGAGCACTGGTGGGTGCCCTGTGCTCTCCAGAGCTGGAAGGGGTTTTTCTGTTGTACATGGATGTGTGGGATCATGGGCTTGACCTGGGTAACTGTATAGGACATGCCAAAATCACCACCAACTTTGCAACCCTGAATTTTCTTCTTGATGCCCCTTCCCAGCAATAATTCCCTGCAGAAGGCAGATCCTTCCAGGTTTGGTTTCCTGACTCCAAAGAGCCCTCAAGATGAACATGCCAAAGTATCTGCTTGTTTTGTATATTTGTCCTTACTGTCAGTCAGTTATTATAGTGATTGCAGTCACTATTACCGTAAGAACTTCATTACCATGGTATGAGTCAACCATGGTTCTTTGAAGGCTAATGTGGGTAGTTTGGACATCTATAATGATTTGTACTGAATTAAAGGGGAAAAATCAATCCAGAATATTTTAAATGTTCTCATTTCTTTTCTGGGAGTAAATGTTTGCCTTTGGGTGGAGGAGACTTTTGGGTTGTTGTTATGTGGGAGAGAGGAGGAATAAATTACCAAAGTGAGCATCATGTGTTTTTGCACACAAAATGGAAGTAATCCATCATGTGTCCTCTGTCTACCATGCATATCCTTGCAGATATGTGCATGTTTTATACAGTCTTCTCATGAGTGTCGGGTGGTACAGGAGCCTGAAGTGGTCTTTCCTCATGCTAAGTGATGGAGAACTGTCCCTGACTTGTGCTGCTGACTTCACACTAATGAAACCTAGCTTTTCCATCTTCTTCAGGTGATGGGATTTGGCCTGTATCTCATGGATGGGAATGTAAGCAACATTTACAAGTTGGATGCCAAGAAGAGAATCAACCTTAGCAAAATAGACAAATTCTTCAAGGTCAGTGACTTGTCTGGGTGAGGCTAGAGTTTATTGCAGACCAATGAATTAGTGACCCGTACCATTGCACGTGCTGCCAGCAAAAAAACAAACCGCAGGAATCATTTACAGGTCCAAAAAACCCAAAGGGTTGAGAAATTATCTAGGCCAAAGGATGAGGAATGGGATTGCTGTGAACGTGCATGGGCACAGAGCTGCAGCATGGGTGAGATGCTGGCTCTCGGTGCCAGCAAGGCTGTGAATGGGTGAGCGGTGCCTGGAGCTGTCTCTACTCTGATGGCACTGGAACCAGAGAGCCAGTGGGAGCTGAGGACTCTGCGTGTCCTTGCTGGGCAGCCAGCTGCTGCCGCGGCTCTGCCTGCTTTCTGCCGAGGGGCAAAGGATGGGGACGGAGCATGGGCTATCTGTTTTGCGGACGAGGGAAGGGTGTGCCAGACTGACATCGCTTCTGTCTCTTTGCACCTTTCTGAGGCGGGTTTGCAGTCCCCTGAGGAGCACCGTGATTTCAGGCCACCAGCAAACCTGGCTGGTTTGCTGAGGTCTGTGCAGGTGAGGGTTGCACTCCTCTTTCCCTCAGCGAGCTGCTGAGCTGAGGGACAGGGGACACAGCTGGCCAGCCAACATGTGATCTGGCAGTCCTATTTTGTGTATGAACTGTGCTACCTGTAGGACAGAAAAAGCTTCCTGGGGAGCTTGTGTCGGCTGGGACTGGGAGGTGTTCAGCGAGTTCCTCAAAAGGCTCACCCAGTGGTTTGATGAACCATTTTTGTCTTCTCTGAGATTCGGGTTTTGGGTAAAGGCCTGCGAGAACTGGATGCTCCCAAGTGACAGGGTGGGAAGCAGCCGTGCAGCCTCCTTCTTCCCACACACGTGTGCAGCTGAGTCCAGCCACAGGCTAGTCCACAGCTGGAGGCCAGGCTGCATTGCCCCGGGGCCACTCAGCACAAGAAAGGTTTGGGATAACCCTGTTGCTTCCCCCCAAAATCTGGTGTGTGTTAGCCACCAGCCACCAGTGGCAGATGGGGAGGGGGGCTGAGACCCTGCACAGCACCGCCTGCAGCGTTTGCAGGGGAAAATGATGCCTCCTGTCCATCACTTCTGTGCACAGGCTGGGTCTAGAAGGCATTTTAGGTTTGGGGCAGGTCAGCTCTAGGAGGCATGGTGGGATCTGGCAATGGACAAATGTATTGACAGCAAAGAATAACAGTATAGCAGAAGGATAGTGGAATAACTTCCCAGATGGAGCAATTAGTTTTCTTTTAGACCTACTGAGCGTGAGCAGTCCTTCCAGAGTTCTTTTGCCTCCGCTGTATTAATCTTTCTTCTGAGATTGAAAGATTAGGTTTTGTTACCAACGTGCGCTCCACATCAGGGAAAATGAGAAGATGATGATTTTGGGGGGGCCACAGAGCACTTCTTCCCCATCACTCTTTCAGCAGAGCGGATTCTTCCTGCCGCTTTACCCAGAGAGCTGCTGAGGAGCCTGAAAGAAGAGGTCGGCTGTGGTGACAGGGTAGAGGATGCCTCCCTGCTTATTGCCCCAGCTTGCAGTTTATAGATGATGTGCTGAGTCTGTGCAAGGGGAGGGAACAGGCGAGCCCAGATAACTGGTTTCCTGAAAGGTTGGTGTACCAGCTGCTGCATCCTCACCCTGAGAGAGTGGGGACCTATTTACCCCAATTTGCATCATCTCCTGGAGACAGCCCTGAGAGCAGGGCTGAAATGCCCACATAGGGTACTATGGACAGACTCCATAGTCTCACGGGCAGGGCGATAATGAGGTGTTTGAATACCCTCCAGTCGCTGGGGAGAATGCTGAGGACTGCAGCTCTGCAAACGTGATTTATCCTGCCATTCCTCAGAGTCTTCTGAGTTTTCCCTGGTTCAGCACTAATTCAACTGAATCTCAGTTTAAATCAAGCCCTCAGTGTAATCTGTAGAGTTTGGTCATCTTGGTGCATTCAAACAAATTTGCTGTTCGTTGCAAAGTGCTGTGGGCCATCAGAGAATCAGGTAAAATATCTTCCGTTACATGGAATAACTTTCTCCTTTCCAGCTTTTTTTTCATTTGCTCTTCTCCATCTGCTGTGATCTCACCTAATCAGTTAAGTACCACTCCAGACTATCAGATCTCAATAAGAAAAGGCCAACTACTCCTCTTACTACATCTGCTTATTGCCTTCTGATTAAATTTCTAGTGGATTGACCAGGAATTTGAGTAGTGAAAATGAACTATCCCTTCATTTAAACCTTTTGTGAAAGCGCCACTGGGAATCCCTGATGACAGCATTACAGATCCTCCGCACAAGTCAGCCTGAGAAGAGAAGCATGTGATAATAGGATAGGGAATTTGCCACCATCTTCTCTGAATTTTGGGGCAAGGCTTTTGTAGCTGGGTGAATTTGAAGCTTTGTATTTTATTGAAGAAATGTGGGTAGCCCTTGGTGAATTTTGTTTGCAACTGAAAGCTTAGTGAAGCAGGGACCTGTCTGAGTTTGAGGTACGTTCAGCGCACTTTGAATTTATTTCCCATCCAAATCCTCCTGAGACATAAAGGGTGAGCAAAGCCATGTTATATTGCCTGTGTCTTTCTCTTTGTGGAGAAGTTTTAAGACACATCACAAGTAGCCGCAGTGCCAAAGTACAGTCTGAGTCCCTGGGGAAAGATGCCACATCGCTGGGAATCCAGGCAGCAAAGCAGCCTACAGCTCCCCTCTGAAGGGAGCTGCAGCATCTTGCTGCCACAATACCAACGTGCTGGCTTTTCATCCCTCTGTTCTCTTGGAGGATTATGGTGGGAGTCAATAAGCCCTGCTCAGGGATATGGTTCTCTCTTTTTGTTGTAAAAAGAGCCTCTCCTCTGTCTGGGTACAGCACTGAACCGTTCTGGCCATAACCAGCCCGGTATCGGCGAGGCCAGGGCTCCAGAGCACTCGCAGGGGGCAATTTTCCTGGCACAAAAAGCCTTGTGATCATTTTCGGTCGCTTCCTAGGTGTGAAATGACCCTGGGTCCAGGTTTGCACCTTGGTTTTAACAGCCTGACACTTTCCATAGCTTCAGAGACGCAGGATGCCATTTCGTAGTCCCTTGTGTTGCGCTGGGGCCACGATCTCTCTCTCCACCGTATTTCAACCATCTTTTGTTTTCTTTTCCAGCAGCTGCAGGTGGTTCCTTTATTCGGCGATATGCAGATAGAACTGGCCAGATACATTAAGACCAGTGCTCACTATGAGGAGAACAAATCCAAGTGAGTGCCTGCCATAATGTCTCTTGGCTTCTGTGTGTGTCCCGAAAGCCGTGGGAGCTGCAACTCTCCGGCGTGCGTGAGCTCTGTGCACGGGTACCCGTGTGTGTCCCTGTGAGGTGTGAGTCCCAGCGTGCCAGCTCTGTGTGCACGTGTTTACCTCCCTGTCCCCGCATGGGAAGATACGTCCTCGCCGGCCCCCGAGCGTGTGCGTGGGCAGCCAGCTCCGAACCTACGTGTCACCGTGCCCCCCTGCGTGCAGGCAGGGGAGCGGGCATGCCTGTACGTCTGCTCCCGCCGGCGAGGTCTGGGAGGGGGCTCGGTGGCCGGCAGCAAGGCAGGGGGGAAGGAAAGGCGGCTGGCGCGGTTCGGGGCAGCCGCTGAGTGCGTGCGAGGTGTGCGCGCCCGGAGGTGTGTGAGTGCGAGCAGCGTGTCCCTGCTCTGGAGAGATTTTAATCCACAGTTTTCAGCTCAGGGACAAAATCCTCCAGAGCATGAACACCGCGGTGGATCCCTTTGCAGTAGCTAGGGCGTCTCCTCTAGCTCAGGCTGGTTTCGTGAAGAAGGGCAGCGGGAATGAGGGTTGAACCGGGGGCTCAGATGCGCTGGAAATGAATGAATGTTGTGGGAGAAGGCCAGAAATGGAGTCGTCATGAGAGAGCTCAAGAGCGGCGTGCTGGTGTAAAGCACTGCTTCCCAGCCTGGGTTCACAGGCAGTTTGCTGCTCCCGTCAGATGAATTTGCAAGACGTTGTCTCAGATCACACCAGGTGTGTGCGAGGCCCCACTTGTCTTTGTAGCTTTGCATCGTGCTCAGTTATTGCTAGAAGAATCGGTGTTAGGTTTGGATATCCTTGGAATGGCGTTTGCAACCACACATAAGCAAAGCCCGTCTGAGCTGTGTCAGGCTGTAACGGCTGATGGCAGCCCAGCTTTCACCAGTGAGTAGCCTTTCACCTGTGGGACCATATCGCGTGGAAGTCAGATTTCTCCGGCATCTGCAAGAAGCAGCCTAGCCGAGCTGTATCTTCAGCAGGACAGGAACTAACTAACCTGCAGTGTCATCTCTCCACTTCTGTTTGCTCGTCCCCTTCCACCCCAGAGGGTCCAGGTTTTCTGCCCGCCACATGGCTCACCCAGGAACGGCCCTCCCCAAGGCTGGTTGAAAAGTGCCGATTAATTATTCATGAGAAATTTGGCAAAACTTCCTGAGCGAAAGGTTTTCGATTAAAATTTTTAAAAAATGAAAAAAAAATCTACAAAATGTAATTTAAAGGATGTTTTTGAAAACTCAATTTAAAAGGGAAAAATTGTCTAAAAATTTGCACCTTTTTATCCCAAATCATTCAGAAAGCACATTTCAACGAAACATGTGTCAGCTGCATTCATTTTCTCATCTCAAAACCAAGGTAGCTCGTGGGCTGTTTACCTGTGCACAATTTTAATGTCTGTCTTGAAATCTGTCTTACCAGGTCTGTGTGCCGTACCTTACTAACCAATGTTTCTTCCTCACTCGCTTGCCTTCCCAGCAAATTGCATGGGACTACCGACACTAACTCTGCCAAGGTGGTTCCATATAATCCCCGTTTCTTACTAATATTGTTTTTGTCACTTTCTTTCCCTCCTTGTCTCCATGAAAGTGGAATTAATTGGTGTTTTTCCTGCATGGCGCTTTGTTTCTGCACTGTGGACTAGGTTGTGTGTGGCAGGGAGGGCTGGTGCAGCCCTGGCCATTCCTGCTAACCTGCCGATTGTCCGGTGGGGAGCACAGGACATTGGAACGGGTAAGAGTCGAGTGATGGGACTTTGGGAGGATGGATTTCACAAGGGATGACATGGTCCAGCACTTCCACGACCTTCCACCACCACAAATATTGGCAGCAGGTGCCTCACAGTTAACTGTAGGAATATGTCTTCATGTCTATGTCCGTATCAGAGGTTTCTCGCCTTCCTTTTGTACAGCCAATCTAGATTGGAAAAGATGACTATCTGTCTTAAGACAGACAATTATTTAGGGGGGAAAAAAACAAGATCTGAACATTTACATTGTGGTGACAGACAGAGACATGAGAGTCTCACTGACAGACATCTGCTTGCACAAAGCATTTTGGCGGAGCCATACTGGTTCTATGTCTGTGGCTGATACAGAATGGGGAAAAGGAGATGTTAAATTAAATAGAGCTGATTTGCACCATTTCTTCATATGACTGTGCCTTTGGAAGGAGAGTGCTGCCTTCTTTTAGGACATCATTACACTGTTACATGGTACCTGTGGGTCAATGCAAATGAAAATCTAGTTCATTTAATCATATTCTGCTCGTCGTTTATACTCAGGGTTGTTCACTGAGCTGTCAGTGTGAGCCAGAACCAAAAACAGGGTGGAAGGGTTATTGCTGGCCCCTTGCAGAGTCTTTCCTCACAGGAGGAGGCAGCATGACCCAGCCATTTCAGACCTGGAGGGATAACCTCTAAGGGGATGATTAACCTCAGGTTTAGCAGAAAGGATGCAAATGATGCCGGGTCTTTGCAGTTCATCCTTCCCTGAAAGCTTGTCCAATGGTGGCCTGGGAAATAGCCATCTCTGCCCATGGGGGCAGGTGAGCCCAACACAGAGAGCAGCCTTCAGGGTGGATGGAGCAGAGATGTTTGGGCTGAAAGGTGAGGCAAGTGTCCCCATCGTGATGTGTGAGACCACCTCTGGAAGACCCCATGCACCAGGAGACATGAGAGAGACAACAGAGGCTGACAACTGCCCTGGAGGTGGCATGTCTTGAGCATGTTGAAATGAAGAGAGCAGTTGAGCACAAGGCTTTGTCCCTGGGGGTGTCTGAGTGGAGCCCCATGTCCTGTCCTTGAAACCCTTGCTTTTTTGCCCAGGTGGACGTGCACTCAGAGCAGCATAAGTCCCCAGTACAACATCTGTGAGCAGATGGTCCAGATCCGAGACGACCACATCCGCTTCATCTCAGAGCTCGCTCGCTACAGCAACAGCGAGGTAAGCTCAGCGGGTAGTCGCCGTAATCAGGCTCGTTAGACAGACGAGGCTGGGAGAGGACAAGCATGGCAGGAGTATGGTCTGCCAAGGACGTACAGTGAGGAGGGAACAAGGGAACAGGTGGAACAAACCACTTATCAATCCAGCAATAAAAAGCAAGTTATGAAAGGCCCCTGCAGGTGCAAAATCACGTGCACCCGAAGATCCACTGCAACAGCTTCTGCTCTTTGGCCACAGCTTCTTTAAAATAAGAAGCATCAAAAATTTTGCAACTAAATGTTCGTTATTAGCCCGGTGGCAGAACACCCATGACTTGCAAATGGGTCTTTTCTATTACACAGAGCTATTGGTCAGGGCTTTGAGGAATGTTCACGAGGGCATCTCTGTTCTTTCATTACTGAATGTCAGCGCCCTCTCTGATGCCATTGTGACTGTTTTCTGCAAATGTGTGATCTTTATTCATCAGTGTTAGTTTAATGAATTGTTAGCATTCTCAGCCCTTTTTGGCATTTGTAAGTGCTTATTTGAACTTTAAATCAGTGAAGGACTCTCAAGGATTTCAGTAGTATTAGACCATCGAAAAGGAATGGGAAAGTGGAATGAAAACAGTCAGTTATTTGCTCTGAGGTGACAGGTCAGACTCATTTTTCTGTAGGAAATAAATGGACTGCTTGGGTAAAAAGAGCCTTGCCAAGTTATACCCCTTTTCCTGAGGGACAGTACATGCACTGCTCAATTTTTGCTTGATCGTAAGGTCACAAGGAATTCATTCCAGCTGGAATTTGAGAGAGAGACTTGTGACTGCTGTTTGGCTCAGTGAAGCCTCTGCAGCAAGTTCCTGAGTCCAGCCCTGACGTGATGTGATGTTCTCCAGGTGGTCACTGGCTCAGGACTGGACAGCCAGAAATCAGATGAAGAGTACAGGGAGCTCTTTGATCTCGCTTTACGGGGACTGCAGCTGCTGTCCAAGTGGAGTGCCCACGTCATGGAAGTGGTGAGTGGATCCATGGAAGCGGTAATTGTGTAATGTCCTCCTCTTTCCAGGTGAGCGTGAACATTTTAACATGGCATGTAACAAAGGCTCTAGAAAGGTGAGCTTGCTTTCATGCCACCTAACTTTAAGCCATTAACAAACACACTAAGATCGGGTAGCTAATGACCCTGAATACCCTCTGTGCCAAATGGAGAAAGAGAGCTTGATCATCTCACCCTGGACCTGAACTGCCCTTTGCAGATGTCCCCACCAATGTTAGAGGGGGGACTGGGTGACTATTTTCCTAGCCTGAACATCTCGGTTAAGTACTGAAAGCTCTTTGGGATGAGTCTGGGTCTTGAGCAACTGAAACTAATTCAAATTATGATGGAAATTCTTAATTTGGAAAATTTCGACCACATCTCAACACAAGTCCGTGGATGTCAAAAGCCCAATATGACTGGCAACCTCCCAGATAAACAAAAACAATATTCAGTACGGTGATAATAAAGCCAGGAAGAAGCACAAATTCTGCTCCCAAAGGAATGTCAAACAACTTTAGTAATGTCTAGGGAGCATTTTCCTGGCATAGGGCCCTCTTCAGTCTTTCCAGCCTGGCTTCTTACTCATTGCAATGTTGACAGTGTCTCTTTCCATCTTCTAGTACTCTTGGAAGCTGGTTCATCCCACAGATAAATTCTGTAACAAGGATTGCCCAGGAACAGCAGAAGAATATGAGAGAGCCACCCGGTACAACTACACCAGTGAAGAGAAGTTTGCCTTTGTGGAGGTGGGTGCCAACTGCACAAGAGTAGGAACTAGCCAGGGCTGTTTTCCTGTCCCATGTTCCTCAGGCCAGGGGAAGAGGAGGGAAGGGCATCTCACCATACTTAGCCAGTTCCTCATCCCTGTGGCCCACGTTAAGGGATTAACAGTTCCCACATCCTTGTGGCCCTTAATTTGCCCAGAACTAAGGGGCAAATTAAGTTCTTAGGGAATCCTGCTGGGATAGAAACACTGCACCAATGCATGACGAGAGCAATTCTCCTCTCTTTTTCCTGATCCTGCTCTTCTTATGCTGTGTTTGTGTGCTGGAGAAACACAGAGGTGAATCCTTATGTTTTCTTAATATTGCTGTATTAAGCCTCTCCTGACCTGAAAAGGGGGTTCAGGGCTCCTGAAAAGAAAAAAAAAGGTGTGGGCTTGCAGAGCAGTGTAATCTGAAGCAAGATCAGGAGCTACATTCAGGCGCTGTGCAAACACAAGAGATCCTCAGCCAGTCCCCGTGACCCATCAACCGTCAGTCCAGCTGTCTGTGGACTGTGGCTGTGGGAGGCCGAGGCCCCCACACCTTCATCTTGCCTTACACAGTCCAAGGTGTTTGAATATTGCCTTCATTTTTGTGGCTCACTCCCTCCTGAGAATTGTCACTGTACCCTTGTCCAAAGAAGACTGTGCCCTACGGTGGATGCAGGTCTGTGCAAGCCACGGAGCTGCACCCGCGTGTGGACCTTGTGCAGTTTCCTGGGATTGTGTGTTATTAAAGATATCAAGAGATCAGGAGTGGAAACAGAGCCTGCCTAGGGACAGGGGCCATTTGCAAGAAACTAGTGGTGTAAATGCTCTCCTTGGCTGCCTTTGATCTGTGAAGCAGCTACCATCAAAAAAATTAGCCACCTAATTACTGGGCCTAAGTTACTTGAGTAGAATTAATTTAGTCCCAAATTCTCTTAGTGTTGGATTTATGGACCTCTTCATACAATGGAAAAATAGAAAATACATCTGGTTTTCATTTTTGCTTCAGGTAATTGCCATGATCAAAGGTCTGCAAGTGCTGATGGGCCGGATGGAGAGTGTCTTTAACCAAGCCATCCGCAACACTATCTATGCAGCCCTGCAGGACTTTGCCCAGGTGACTCTGCGAGAGCCGCTCAGGCAGGCGGTCAGGAAGAAGAAGAACGTTCTGATCAGGTCAGTCTGTTCTTCTTGAATGTAATGCAAAGCCCACGTAATTATTTGTGTAACACATTTGTACTATATAAGCATGTGGCCCTGCATACACCTCAGGGTATACAACCAGCCAACGTACCTTGGCCAGCAGTTCTTTGCAAGGTAACTTTTGGGCATGACTACCCCAATAACGACAGTGTATGTCCCCACCTCAGATTCTTTTCCTCCCATACATGCACAGCAGTGAGTATTTTCATCCTGAAGTAGAATCAAGCTTAAGCACTACTTTCCCTTTCTCACCCACTCCAGTGTCCTTCAGGCAATTCGGAAGACGATCTGTGACTGGGAGGGAGGTCGAGAACCTCCAAATGATCCTTGCCTGAGAGGTGAGAAGGATCCTAAAGGTGGATTTGATATTAAAGTCCCACGACGAGCAGTAGGACCATCAAGTACACAGGTATGTAAATGTCCATCTCCTGTGTAGGGAATTAATGGTCTTACAGCCACGTAGGACTCTCCTGCCATGTGGATTAGCAGCGGTTTCCATGGTCTGTTCCACAAAGTCTTCACGCTGTTGTGTGTTAAAAGCTGCTTTGGTGTCTAATTTGTTGTATAGTTCCCAAAACCTCCTTTTTTAGGGGTGTAATTATTTCTAGCTCAGAAAGATAGTGGCTTATGGGTGCAGAGAGTAGTAGCCACCTGGGAGAAGTGTTATTTTTTGTTGCAGAGCACCATGGCTGTGTGTGGTGGTGTCTCACTGGAGAGTGGTAACTGTGTGTCAACTTTCTTCCAAAGCTTTATATGGTGCGGACCATGCTGGAGTCCCTCATAGCAGACAAGAGCGGCTCAAAGAAGACTCTGAGGAGCAGCTTGGATGGGCCGATAGTCTTGGCCATTGAGGAGTTCCACAAGCAGTCCTTCTTCTTCACCCACCTTCTCAACATCAGTGGTGAGGTTATGGCAGGGGGAGGCTTGAATCCAACTCTTGCATGCTCAGAAAGGCAAAGGTAGATCAGCTTTGTTCCTCATTGACCCATACAGAAGATTTTCCTTGATTTTTCCCAGATGTCCTACTTCTGCCTGATTCAGGCGTGTTGCTAGGTAGTAATCATTATGTGAACAGGAGTGAGTCAGCAACAGCAAGTAGCCACAGGTGGTAATTTATTTTCTAGGACTGGAGTTTTCTTTCTGTCCCAGACAAACTTCTGAGCCACTGGGCACAAATGAAATCTTCCTGAGTAACTCTGAGCCATTGAAATGTTCTCCCTGGAGCTCCAGAGCAAAAGGAATGATCCCTTCTTTCTTCTTCCATTACAAAGTGCTCAGACAGCATGGACATGGTCTGGATTTAAAAACAGAGACATCCTAGAAAAATGTTCCATACCCAAAACCAGTCCAATATGAGGCTGCAGCAGCTGCCTCTCATGCACTTCCCTCGCTGCCTTCCCCGTGGGGGTAACACAGGTGTCCTCCCACCGGGGGGATCTCCTCTGCATTTCAGAAGCGCTGCAGCAGTGCTGTGACCTGTCCCAGCTCTGGTTTCGAGAGTTCTTCCTGGAGCTGACCATGGGCCGCCGCATCCAGTTCCCCATCGAAATGTCCATGCCCTGGATCCTCACGGACCATATTCTGGAAACCAAAGAACCCTCCATGATGGAGTAAGAGTTGATGAGCTGTGTTGGGACCGTGCATGTGCTGGGGCTTGGGATTTTGTTGTGGAGTAGGGTAGGCTGGTGATGAACAGTCTTTTTGACCTGGGAGGGAAAATAGATGTTTCTTGACTTGCTGTCACATGAATGTGTACTGTATGAATACCTCCTTAGCAGACGCACACGGGCGGCTTCCTGGCACTGGCACTTTTGCATCATAAACCAGCAGTTGGCACCTGCTTTATTCGGATGTGGGCACAACTTGGTGGTACCATCATCTGCATGCAGCAGTCAGACAGCATGTGCAACCAAAGGGATGTGGGCCCTGGCTAAGGCACCTAAACACTTTTTTTTTTTATATACATGATAAACGATGAGAGGAATTGCTGTTCTGAAAGTATAATTATGTTCATAATATCTTCCTCATTAGGAAAATTTTGTTTTCCATTTTATGGCCATTGTCAAAGCACTCTGTGGAGTGAGGGCAGGATGAAAGCTTTTTTAAGGGCAGAGGAGAAGCAAGCGCTGATTGAACAATTCACAGTTAGCTCAAATCCAGATCTGTTCTAGCTGCTTCCAGCAGGACACAAGGAGCGAGAAGGAGTGTTTGGGGGGCTGGAGTGAATGGAGGTGATAGGATTGAAGTCAGAGAAAAGTCATTTTTTGCACCGAGCAGGGCACATGCAATGGCTGCCATTTATGCTGATATGCTCTAAAGTTAATTTAAGACATGATCTGTCTTCTTGCCCTCAGGTACGTACTGTACCCCTTGGACCTCTATAATGACAGTGCATACTATGCCTTGACCAAGTTCAAAAAGCAGTTCCTATACGATGAAATTGAAGCTGAAGTAAGTTCTCTTCATCTTTATTGTATGGAATGAGCTCACTGGGGTCACATTGCCCTGTTTGACAGCCCCACCCAGCAGTTCAGTAAATGTTATAGGCATCTCCTGAAAAAAAATATCCATCAGACTGAGAAGTTTTCAAAAGATCAAAATTTCCAGAGAGGTTACAGGCTCTGCTGATTAAGGGCTTCAGCTCAGCTGTACCAATGGGGAACAGTGGAAGCCAAAGGCTGTCAAACACTGGAGGCAAGGAAGGGGCTGTCTGATGGGCAGAGGGTTATGGGACATCAAAGGAAAATGAGAAACCGGAGATCCCTGAGAGGGAAGGATGATTGAGGATGGGGGACCAGGACCTGTAAGAACATGCAGAAACTATAAGAGAGAAACGTAACTGCAATTTTCTGCTTACCTTCAGCATGTGAGAACTGCAGTATGTTTTTTAGATAGTGTGGCATACATGTACGTATTAAATTAGAGCTCTGTGTTGAGTTGTATTGATCTTGCATGCGTAGGAGGAAGTTGCTCTGTGCTGCTGACACCCTCATGATGTCTTTGTTTTTTCTCCCCCAGGTGAATTTGTGCTTTGATCAATTTGTGTACAAGCTGGCAGATCAGATCTTTGCCTATTATAAAGCAATGGCTGGCAGGTAGGAGAACCTGACTCCTGATGATGAGTGATGATATCACTGCATCCAAATTGCTGTTAACCAAAAAGTTCCCCTCAGGGAGTAGCTGCTGCAGGTAGACATAACAAAATAGATCATCCCTGTCCCACAGAGCTGGCTGTCCATGTCAGACCAGTGTAGATGGGGAAAATGAATTAATGGTGGCAAGGAGACATGGCTATAAGTGAAAAAATAATAATTGGCATCCTAAGTAGCTGTCTGAGTACAATTTGTGAGAGCAGCAGAAAAGCAAACCGAGACTATTGAAGACATGTCCTTGCTTGACTTCTGTTTGTGTACCAGGCAGATAAGGAGTGGAAGTCTCCCATCTCTAAGAAACAGGAACATGAACTTGTCCTCACCCTCGTAAAGCAGCAGGACTTGTAATGGCCAGAAGGGTACTCAGTATCTTAGGTCACACATCAGACCAGCTGACCGTAGACTTCTGCAGAATTGCTTGCTCCCTTGTGAGGAGATAGGCTCTTTGTGACATTTCTTTCTAATCATTTAAAGAACATGGATGAACTCCAATGAGAGTCCTCCTCCCATGGCCCCAAAGGCGAACCAAGTCTTTGGTGTAACTCTGCAAAGAGTTTTGTCTCTAGATCACATTTGGCCTTAGAGAAGGAGAGCAATCACCATCACCAACCAAATATTCCCACAGCAGATCTTCAAGGAGGGAGCACACCAGTACCTGGCACTAGTGATAACTTTCAGCACAGTCTTTTGTCTTCTGGAATGTTTTAGCCGTAAAAGCCAAGAATGACAGACAACAGCATGGCAGTCCCCAGATAACAACCACTGCTCTGTAATTTAGTAGTGAAATCAGAGTTATTAGTGTGTGGAAATTTCTTGGCATTCAGAGCATGATGAAAGGAAGGATGAAAACAACTCTGGAAAAAATCCAGAGAGGAGATGATAGTGTATGTTTCTTTTTTTCCTGACACTGCTTCCCTTTTTCAGTGTTTTATTGGACAAGCGTTTCCGGGCTGAATGTAAGAATTATGGGGTGATTATTCCATACCCACCATCCAACCGCTATGAAACACTGCTCAAGCAGAGGCATGTCCAGGTACAGTGCAAGCAGTAGACTCCAGTACTCATAACTCTTGGTCTATTATCCTTTCGTTGGTGGCTGACATCCTAGTGCTGGGCTCAGTCAAGGTCAGTGCTGGAATGAGAAGGGTTGAACCTGTTTCTGACACTCTGCACTCAGGGCATGGGGCCCAAGGGGAAAATGAGTTATGTTCCACATTTCCCTCCTTCCCTCTTAAGTAATGGTAAAGTCAGCCAAGGTGTTTGCATCACCACTTTCACATTAAGCAGACTTGGATACTTGGTTTTAATTTGTGTCTGTTAAAAAAAAAAAAAAAAAAGTACCTTTTCTCCACCTGTATATAGCATGCAAATATTTTTCTTCTTTTCCCAGTTGCTGGGTAGATCAATTGACCTGAACAGGCTCATTACCCAGCGTATCTCAGCAGCGATGTACAAATCGTTAGACCAGGCCATTAGCCGCTTTGAGAGTGAGGACCTGACATCCATAGTGGTAAGAACTGTTACTGACTGAGAGTATGAATAGAGAGAATAATACACTGCTATGGATACACAGTCAACTGTCTTCTGCTTCAAGTCCCACCTACTGTAGGTTTCAGCCAGCCATGTATCCTCCTTTATGCTGCTGAGTCTCTACTATTTCTATTTATGCAGCTTTAATGGCATTATTATTGGACCATTAAGTATCTCCATAAATCATAAGGTGACAGTCAGCAGTTAGATTTTGCAGAGATCATATAAGAGAGTCCTGTGATCTGGGAGAAGGAAATTTTGACTTTAATTCCCCCTGTTGGATGAAGGAGGCTGAGACATCGTTTGTGTGTGTACAGGATTTGCTGCCTTTGATACATTACAGGAACATCAGAGTCAAGTAGCATAAAATTAACAGTTTCCACCTTTGAAGGATTCTGATGTGAAAGCCAGCCAGTGCTCAGTGGGAAACAAATTAATTCTGGGACAGAAACAAATGCTTCCTGCAGGCTTAGGAGATACTGGACCAGGACCCCTTGAGTAGAAGTGCAGTTGGCCTCGGCCACTGAGTTAAATTGATGTCTTTAGCATTTGCTATATCCTCACCTGGAAAGTTCTGTGCGGGTGTGGATATAAAATCATTCCCCTGGCAATTAAATCAGCTGTTTCTATTGTCATCTTGGTAATATGTTGCATTTGCTGCTGCTTTATGTGCTGCAGGAGCTGGAGTGGCTCTTGGAAATAAATCGCCTGACTCACAGGTTGCTGTGCAAGCACATGACTTTGGACAGCTTTGATGCCATGTTCCGGGAGGCCAACCACAACGTCTCCGCGCCCTATGGGCGCATCACCCTCCACGTCTTCTGGGAGCTCAACTTTGACTTTCTACCCAACTACTGCTACAATGGATCCACCAACAGGTGAAGAGAAAAAGCAAGGCAGGGGGCACCTGGAGACCCTGCTTTTCTTTCCAATATGTCAAACCTGCCACATAAAATTCACATGCATTGCAGTGAGGTTTTCATCCTCTATGGGATGCAACAGTTACAGTTAAAATGAAGTTAAAGCCCACCAGCTCCCCTTGGCCTTGAAAATATTAGTAACAAATTCAAGCAACAAAGTTGGACAGTGATAGCAAACAACTGAGCTAGTTTCATTCAGAGGATTGGTTTACTGAGCAGCAGAGCTGTGGTAGTTGCTCAATATGGGTTTCTTTCCTGCCCCAAATGAGAAGAAACCCCACCTTTGGTAGGTTAAACTGACATGGTTTACACCACCAATAGATTGGGGCAGGAATTTGCATTCCAGTGCATGTAGCTCAGGTGATGAATTACTAATTATCTGCAGCTGCAGCTCATCCTGGACTATGCCATACCTGTGCTCAGCACAATTAACCGGGCTCTGACCACTTTCCTCCCCGTCTCCCATGCCTGCCGCAGGTTTGTGAGGACAGCAATCCCGTTCACGCAGGAACCCCAGCGGGACAAGCCAGCCAATGTTCAGCCATATTACCTCTATGGATCCAAGGTCAGTGAATGAGCGAAAACAGCCAGAAGGGGTGTGGGTGTTGGAAGTATTTATTTAGGAAGAAAGAAATGCAAGAACTAGTTCATTAACAGAATGGCGGGTGCGAATGTGCAGGGTCATGTTGCTGTGTGAAACCAAAAAGCCATGCAAGAAGCATATTCAGTGTGCTTTTGCTATTGCTTTCCTGTACTCTTCTCCGTAACATGCCTATGTTAGGGGATGCTGACACTGCTCTGTGCTTGGTGTTGGCATTGAGACCAAGTCACATCCATCTAAATGCGCGGAGGAGAGCAAGTTGGAACTCCAAAGCAGTGCTCCTCCCCAAGGAAGGTACCATTTCAGGAGTCCCATTTTTAGTTCAAAATGGGAATTACTAAAATAGTTGTATGTGCAAATATAGACTACTTAATACTGACAAAAAGCTTTTGTCAGGCTGTGATGACTGTTTATACAGACGTTATGAGGGCTTGGGGGGTGATGCTAGTGGAGGATCACTCAAGTGTGAAACTACTTGAGTGGAGTTTATTTCTTGTGCATGTTGATTGATGGCTCTGAAGTGAACCTACAGCACTGATGCAGATTAGCTAATCACACTACAGTCAGCCAAGCGTGGCCGTTCCCAGAGAGCTGACTTGGTTTCTTTTGAAAAAACCCTCAGCAAATGGGAATATTTTTGTCACTTGACAAAAATCTTTCTCCCTGCGAGCAATGTCCCCACCTCATGTTCTACCCTGGGAAAAACAGTCCCCGTGGACGCACAGGCAGTCCTGTTGGCAAGAGCTGGGAAATAGCAGCACGAACTAAACCTCTAAGCAGGGTCTCCATTTATTTTGCTCTCACTGAAGGCCGTGCTGCGGCAAGATGGCCCTTTTGTCGTCGCTGGTTTTATAGGAAAAAAAGCAGTGGGGGGAGCTATACGGACTCTCCCTCCTGAAACTGGAGCTCCTCATTAGCACAGTGGTCATGGGGACTTCCAGAAGCTCCTCTCTCAGTCCGTCGTTCAGTGGCCTCTCCAGTGAGCTGCTCCCTTCGCCCACGTCTTCGGGGCTGGTGTTGGGACGCTTCAGCCTCGCAGCCCGCTGGCAGCGTGCGGACCAGAACTGCAGGCAGCCGTAGGCCAGGAGAGCAATGAAGCAGAGGAGCAGCAGGCTGCTCACCATCCACATGGAGGTGGTAGGTTCATGCTTAGAGCTGCCGAAAACCAGGGGGGTTTTGTCCAGAGTGTGGAAGGTGGTGCAGTGGTTGCCAGAGGGGTAAGAGTTCTTGCACGTGATGCAGAGGACGTAGATGGTGGATGGCGTGAGTCGGTGGAGGACAAGGGAGCTGAGGGGGTGAGGAACTCGTTCCTCGCGGTGGAAGTTTTGGCGTAAATAGCCGGCGAAGATGCTGTTCCAGTTGGGACGGTACATGACATGGTAGTAGTTCTCTGGACAGGGGTTGTTCATAGCCCAGGAGACGGTGGCACTGGTGTAAGTGATGTTGTGCACTTCGATGTTCATCGTGCCCCTGAAACCAGATGCAGGGAGAGGCTGAGTTTCCCGATTCATGTACAGGTTCAAAGGCCACCAACATCAGTGAAATCTTTCCACCAGCTTTACTGGCCCTTAGATTGAACTCAGGACTATGCCTGGCTAGCTTAGATTAGATGCTAGGTCTTAAATGGTTAAAATTACAAAAGATCAATCCTGATGGAGCCCAGACTACTATATCACCCTGCCTCATAACTAAAAAAACCAGCTGGGACATAGGGCATACTTTATGCTCTAGTTAGTGTTTTTTTAAAAATGTCTTCTTTCTGACTAGTTGTCTACATAGAAGGTTTTTTAGCTTTTTTGTTTCCCATGGAATAGAAAGGATACTGTGAGTGTGATTAACATAAACTGATCATTAAACTAGCTCCAACTTGCCTTGTGAAGCTGCCAACAGATACTTTGATTTTACACCTAAATGCCATTTAAAAATCTGCATAATGGTTAATTCACTGGTTTAAGTTGTTGCTGCATTTTCTGTACCTTACTTGTTGCTTAATAGAGTACAAACTCTTTCTGTTCCTGCAGCATCTCACACTGTAATATTAGGATCTTAAATGCGAAATCTGAAGGTTGGTGAAATATAAAATCAATGCCTTTAGGGAAATACAAATAAATGAATAATAAGTACAAAGCTCTCCCCCAGATAAGACACTGAGCACTAACAAATTACTGTACAGCAACAGCCACAAATCACTTCAGTACATCACTCCCTTAGATCCCCAAAGTGCTGGCTGAGCCTTCTTGCAGGGTTCTCCCTCCCAACCGGCTGAGTGCTCTGAGCAAGAGCTACGTGCAATAGAACCAGTTTCTTTTCTTCCTCTCTCTTTTGCTATAACTAACTTACCTTACGCTTACCTCCCCGGGCAGGTCTGCGGTGGCCAGTCGGTGCTGGTGAGCAGTGTGGCCACGGCCGGGCAGCGCCTTCCCCTCTTCCCACCGCTCGCCTCTCCTCCTGCCTCTGCTAAATCCCTTCCCCGCAGGCTGCCTTGTATTATACCCATCTGGGGCTCCGTCATCTCTCACCATAGCAACCAATAAGAAAGGATGGGCAGGCATCTTCGAGCGATTTGGGAATGTTATCCCTAAAAGCTTCTGCCTGGGAGGAGTATGTCTCTCTGAGGAGGAAAAAAACAAGTCAGGTAGTCTTGTTTGCTGGCTTGTTTGGGTTCATTGGGGTTTTCTTTTTTCCCCCTATCCACAGTCCCCCAACGAGATCATCAGTGCCCCCCAGCAGGGTCTGGGGTTAGAGACACGTTGGCACATGGTATGAAATCCGGGATCCTGGCCTGCGGTACACATTGATAGTTTAGCACTCAGGGGGTTTGTCTTTAATTCTATCATTTCTTGCACATTTAAACCACTGATTTAAGCCAAAGCTAGATTTTCATCCCTGATGCTGCAGCAATGTCCATTAGCTTTTTAATATTTTCTAAGGTGTGTGATGGGAGTCAGAACTGGGTTTTCAAAGACCTCGATGTCGTGCTGAACTCCTGTGGGGTTAAGACAGGCTCTTCTTTGAATGCCTCTGCCTTACAGACAACTCGGGGATGTCCCCTGTCAGTGTGGTGAGAGGGCAGGAGGGAGAGGCAAAGCCAGTGCCAGCAGTGTTTTGGGGAGCAGCTGGAGTCTGTGGCTAGGAGGGGACACATGTGGCACTGGGCCTGGTAAGGAGAGGCTCTGAACAAGTGACTCGCTGCTCTCTGAAGCCGAAATGTGTTCGAGAGAGGAAATTTCCCAGAAGAAATGTTTGTTCTGGGTCCAGAGTTACTCATTCCATGTTGTTACTGGAAAGGTGCTCGCAATGTTTCAAAGATCTTCTAAATATCAACAGTGATGAGATGATGCAAACTGCATCAGGAGGGGCTATTACAATCCTGGGGAATATGTGTGACCCTTGCTTTTGATTTACGTTTTGTAGTTGTGGATGTTGTGGGTTTATCTTCCAAGATCTGTATTCCCTTCTGTCTCTGCAAGTGAGCTGCAGCTGCCAGCGAGCTGAAAACTGGGAGCAGAGAGGAAAATAATTATGGGCAGTGATGGAAATGAAAGTGCTCCCAGGTGGCTTTCTGCCTTTTACATGGCTTGGTCCTCCTTACAAGAGCCAGGGGGAAAGAGAGCTCTTAGCTGGTCCCATGCTGTGAGTAAAGTACATCCTTGCCTGCAGGGAGAGAGCTGAGGATACAAATCCGTGCCTCAGAAAGGTGGATTACACAAGGTGGTAATGCTTTCATGAGAGAATGACTTTCTTACAGCATTTGGGTTGTTGAGTTTATCAGGTGCTTCAAAATTAAATTTCAGTTGTTCACAAATAAGATGTGTTAGCAGGAAGAGAGGAAACCAAGAAAAACAGAAATAGTTGTATTAGGCCAGCAAAGGGTCCTGCTGACCTTTCTGCATGCCATGATCAATACTGCCAGCTCCAAGGAAACCGCAGCAAAGCTTTCAGTGGTGTTGGTATTACCTGCTCTCAAAACCAAGCTTGCACCAGTTTACACTGGCAATGAGCTTGAAATTCTCATTTCCCAGGATGAGAAGATGCCAAAGCCATGTCAGTGCCAGGACCGCTCCTGCACTGGTGTTCCCCATATCTGCAGCTGGACCCAGCTGTGGCCCTGCCTGGGACCGCTCACTCCTCATCATAGGATGCAAACCACAGGCACACTCCAGTGGCCAGCAGAAACTGAGCCATTTTCTGTCATTCAGCCACTTATAAAACACAGCAGGTTGCCAAGTCTCCGACAAAGAAGCTGCAAAATTACCAGCAATCCACTACTTACTGCTCATTCACCACTTCTTAGCACTGTAAATGCTTTATATTGGGCTTCATTTATGTATTTTCATGAGTCTTTCTGTTTTCCTTGGCACTGCTGGGCCCAGGGTCACACCAGACTCACTGGAAATCTGTTTCCCTTTCCCTGGTTGAATTTGCCGCCCCCCCCCCCCACTTCTTTTTTAATAAGCGTGCAGGCAGATGTAACCTGAAGGACAGCACATGCTGCTGGCGCTTGTAAAAATAGTTACAGTGTGTGAATGGGATGGAGCTGCTCTATTTTCTGCTGCCATGTCTGCAGCAACAACACAAAGGCGTTAAGGACCTGTGGTTGCTGCAGGAGGTGTTGGCAGCGGGGGCTGCTGATCCCCTCCAACCAACTGCGTGGGCTGGGCTGCCTGGCCTGCCATGGCCGTTGGCTGCTTGTAAATAATAGCGGTGTATACAGTTCCTGAAAATCAGTAGTTGGTATAGTGAGGCATTATGCTGAGACACAGAATATACACAGACACAGTCTCAATACAGTATATAA
This sequence comes from Haliaeetus leucocephalus, assembly GCF_000737465.1. NCBI lineage: Eukaryota > Metazoa > Chordata > Aves > Accipitriformes > Accipitridae > Haliaeetus > Haliaeetus leucocephalus. The sequence continues at coordinate 9,041,413 of NW_010973092.1, forward strand.
ACATGCCTGCTGCATTGTACATGTCCTGTCCATCCCAGCTGGGGAAGATGTAATTTTTTTGCATGAAAGTCTTAGCAACCGGCTGATACAGCTGAATATGGTAAAAGCTTTATAGGGAGAATGAAGGTTGCTTGTGGCAGGGAAGGAACCAGACCATATTCAGGCTGTTTGACTTAGAGACCCTTCTCTGAAAATTCTGGTCAGAATTGTTTTTCACTTTCTAAGACACCATCTCGGCTGTCGCACTGAAGTTAGGTTGGCTAGGAGCCTGGACTAGTCTTGGGCTGCGTGCAAGTCCTTTTTTGTCTCTAAGTATATTCCTCTTTCCTTAGCTCTTCATTTTTTCCAAGGGGGTTCTGGCACAGGCAGTATTATCTGTCTATTATCTCTCTCTCTCTGATCTATTTTATCGGATAAAACTCTTCCCGCCTTCCCTCAGGTGAGCTCAGACAGGTCTGGGTGATGGCCAACAACAAGCTTAAAGACATGGAAATGACAACTAGGTTTTGTTTTGCTTCATCTGCTGCTGAATCTGCTCCAGAGCATCCCTAGTAATCTCCTGAGCTCCCAAAGCAACGTGGGGGTTTTCCCCACATGCTCCCAAGTACAGATCTCTATCCCTGAGACCTGGGTGCAGGGTGGGACACCTGGGCTCTGCAGGACACTGGGAATTCTACCCCACGGTGCACATCCCAGCCTGCCTGCACTCCCAGCCTCCCGGCACCAAAACCTGCCCGTTTGGCCCCAAACCAAAGGTGGGGCAAACCTCCGCAGTGTCTTTGGCAGCTGCTGCTCCCAAGAGGTGGCGAGGTTGGGGCTTTGCTCTGGCTCTCTGAGGAGGTGGAAGCGACCGCAGCGCGGGCGAGCGAGCCGTGCCGTGCAGCCAGCTTGTACCTTCAGCTGTTTTGTCTTAAAATACCCACTGGTGTCATTTTTTACATCCTACAGTCTTTACCCCAAGCTGTGTATCTCGCCCTTAAATGGAGTTATATTTTTAATTGCTGGCAGAGTATTATTATTAGACACAAATCTGCTGCTAGTGCGCTGTGCGGCTCTGCGGAGAGCTCGATGAACCTACCTCATCTTGCAGACAGGCAGGGATGAATCATCCCGCTCTTCTGCAGCCAATGCACATCCCACAATGTGTCTTCTCCCAATCAAGCTTATTGCCGAGACCCTCACTTGAGGGAAAAGCCTGCTTGAAAGCTGCTCTCCAGCCCCATTATCCCGCTGAGAGGCGAGGGAGTGCTGTGAGGTGGGCGGCTGCACGGCAGCACCGGCCACTTGCTGCCTGTACAGCAGAATGTCAGCCCTCTTACGAGGAAAATCTGACCAGTTGCTCCACAACTGGGTACCAGTGGTAGCCCGTCTCAGGGGACCATGGCATGTGCGCAGACAGAAGACCTGTCTCCTAGCCGTGGAGTAGCAAAGAGGCTTCCAGAAATGAGTGTGGATTCATGAGCCCACTGAAATGGGGATATTTATTTCCCCCCGCTAGTCTGGACGAGCCACCAGTGTGCTAACCCTGGGGAAATAACAGGGTAAAGGAGCCTACAGGGAGGCATGGAAGGAAGGTGCAAGGAGCCGTCTCGGGGCTGCCCGGATCAGCTGCAGCACGGCACTTTCTGGGGATGCCCGGGGCTGGAATGATGCATTGCAAAAGCTACAGCGACAGAATGCCGCGGGAGCGTGGCCAGGCTGGGTCCCTGGCAGGTTACTGACTTCCCTCTGGGGTGATTGTGTTGGCCATTTGGCAAATGGTCCAGACTGGGCGTTACCTGCTGTTTAAACAGACACACTTTTCAAAACATAAACTATTGCTGTTTTTCACGTGTGTCAGTGGGCGTATCTAGTGGCTTTGGATCAGTCTCTACAAATAGATTTTTAAAGACTTGGTTATCTAAGGATGCAGATAGAAGCCCAAGCAGGATGCTCAGACACCATTCTCTTACCAGGAGTTAGCATCCAAGGAGCTTTGAAAGTAGGCTTCTGTCTGCCTGAATAATTTTTAAATTCTGGCCCATACTTACTGAGGGCCATTTTCTTTAGTTTTGATGGGAGAGAAAGTTCGTGCTCGTTGTGAATGAATGCACTACAGAGCCTCCAAGGTAGCCTTTCTGTACATAATAGTATTAAGAGGTTTTTTCACCTGCCAGGACCAGGTGGTGAAATTATATTTCACAGAAAGTAGAGGACTTTCTAACTGTGTCTTCTTTCTGCTAGCTCTTTCAAAGAGCACCTAAGAATTATAGTAGGCAATAAGCTACTGGACCAGAGCAGTGGGGCTGTAACAAAATGAGGGACTATTAATTGATTGATTAAAGCAACTGACAAGTCTACGAAAGCATGATCAGTATATCAGTCCACTGAAATTCTGTATCTGAGAGCAAAAGAAAATGCTTTTCCAATTCTCAGCAAGTAACTTCACTTTGTAACTCATTAGTACCTCAAATGAAAAGTTAAAGTAAATCTCGAGGAAGTGAGTCAGAATTGAAGGACAACTGAAGCCTTCAGCTGGCTGTATTGCAATTGCTGGGAGCAGCAGTGTTGGAGGATAGACAACATTTTATCCTGTTCTACTGCTTCAGCACTTGCTCCCTTCCACCCTAAGTTCTTCAAGGCATTGGTCCCTCTGCTCCCTTGGCTCCATTACTGGCAGGGAAGGGAATCCCTGTAGAGTGGGGTCTGCAATATCTGCAGGGAAGGAAGCTCCCTGCTGCATGAGGATGCAGTGTGCCTCTAGTATGCAGCATCCACACGAGAAGTGAAGTCAGCCTTGCACAGTGCCTTTGGGGTACAGTTTAGTTTGTTTTCTTATCCTTGTTTAAGAAAGATCTTTTGGTAAGCGTGAGCCAGGCATTTATCTGTGTTTTGCTGGAAGGGGCACTATGTGCCAGAATCTTTTCAAGTATGTGCTTTTTTGCTGTTTACTGTGGCTGCAGTTATAGATGTCGTGGGGGAGAGACTGCAGCCCTTCTCTGCTGGGCTGAGTCATGATGCCAACACTTCTATTGCAGAGCCGGAGCCAAGCGTGCTAAATCAGATTTTCAGTATGTTTTTGCAGATCACACAAGTGAATTAATTCCCCCTACTTCTGTTTCCCTCACACCAAATGGATCCTATAAATGTTCCAGTGATAAAACATTGCAGCAATTTCCACATTTCCAAGATTACAGATAAAATACATTCCTGGAAATCACTTTCTGTTTTCTGCTGCTAAAAATTTTGGGGGGCCAGAGCCCTGCGTACTATTCTTTCTAGACCAGGGTTAGATTCTTGCCCTTTTTACAGTCCCATGGGGATGTTTGTTAAGTACAGAGACTGGTGTAGAGCTTTGCAGGATGCAAAAAGGATCTTTTCTGTGTCTCTTCTGGCTGCCCTTAAGCTCAGATACTGCAGTTCCTACTTTTCTTAATAAGCCTCATTTAAAGCAAGTGCCCATAGAAAAAAATCTGTCTGGTTACCTGTATAGAATGCTTTTTGTTTTAGTAGAGCAGAATTTGGGTTTGAAGAGGCAAAGGGCTAGTGACCTGAAATCCTTTACTGGGAATGTATGGGAGAGTAAATTACCTTGGAAATGAAAGTGGTGTTGCTACATAGCAGGATAATAAACCTTGTAACATGACAATGTGTTGAGATTAGAATATATCTGACTATATAGGAAGAAAAGCAATCTCCTCTTTGCCACAAGAAGTAGAAGAAATGGAAATTTTCATGGGTATTGTTATTTCTCCTTCTCTTCCTTAAAAATTATTTGAAGTGATGGAACATAATACTGTGGTAAGAGAATTACTTACAGGTCTGGTAAATGCTCCTGTCTAATTGTCACTGTGCTTCTAATTTCTCAGCCTCTCAACATTGCCTACAGTCACATCTATAGCTCCTACCGCAATTTCGTGGGGCCACCTCATTTCAAGACTATCTGCAGGCTTCTTGGCTATCAAGGCATCGCGGTGGTCATGGAAGAGCTGTTGAAGATCGTCAAGAGTCTGGTAATTCTGAGCCTAACCCTGGCGATGGAGAAACCTCGATGCCTTGAGAGGCGCAGGTTGGACAGTCAGCCTGGGCTTTGGGTTCAGAGTGTTCACAGCTGGGCACCTTCACGTCCCTTGATCCACACTGAAACACTTGTATTAACGGTCTGGTTTTCACTGTTGTTGAGGAATCCCCCTGATTCCTGTGGGGTGATGGGAGTGTTTCCACCATCTTGTTAACTGTGATCAGCCACCTGCATTTGGGGGTGGTGGGGTTGGCATGCTGCTTTGCTAAAAGCCACTGGGAAGTAATCGAGTGGGACATGGCACTCACGGTCCCTCAGCACTGCCTGTGCTGCAGTCCGGGAGACCTTCAAGACACATGCTCGTGCTCAGCAATAGCACAGGAGCACTCTGTCTCACCGCCTTGTGATACCCCTGGAGAGCTGCAGGAAGGTAGAGAGCAGGCAGCAAAACTGATGAAACCAACTTTTTGAGTCTTTATAGGAAAATTCCTGCTATAGGTGAGTCCTTATTCAAGCCATACTGTCCATTTCCATCAGGTATTCTGAAGCCAGGCTGCCAATAGCCCTATCTGCTTTCTAGTTCTCTCTTCTTTTTCAGAAGAGAAATGTGATGTCTGCAGGGAAATGATCCCACGTGCTCCCTAAGGGTACTGACAATACTGACCATTAAGAAGGGAGGAGGGAGTGTGCAAAAATGTATAATTTTTCAGGTCATGCTTTTCTACTAAAACCCCTGCTTTACTGGAAAGATGATTTTCATTCATTATAAATATTTAAATTCTGTTTTGACTACAATGACCTCATTTTGAACTTGTCTAACAAAGCAATGCAAAACTGAAAATCTCAAGCGTATGTCCAGTTCCCGACTGTAAAGCACATAGTTACTGGAGATGTCATTTGTGTCACTTAGTTGAAAATGCTGCACCTGGTGTGCGAGATCAGACAGCATTCAGAACAAAGATTTTATGTTTGGCTAAATAGTGTTTAGTGCATAATCCTGTATATTGTATCTACAGGATGCAGCTATATAACTCCAAATTACAGCAAGCACTTTAACTAAGAAATAGACTTTGCTCTTGTCCATATTAGTTCAAAACATCAGATGTGCAGAAACTTGTTCTACATGCATGTAAATGCTTTTTTAAACTCTGAGTATCTAGTGATCATTCCTCAGGTGGAAGGAGCATTTCCTGTGCTGGGGAATGACTCCTTTAGCAGCTCTAGCGAAATGCTTTTTGCATTAGGAGCACAAGTCCAGCTGGATCTAAGACTGAGCCTTGTTTGGATTCCAGCCGCAAACAATGCAAACACAGCAAGCTGTATTTTGAAGTCGAAAATCCATGCAGCTGTGATTTGTTATTTGGGAGGAAGCTGTAAAAGCACTCTTAACTCCATACACTTGGGCTGAATTTTATATTTGAGTGAAATCCAAATTAAGTAAGTTCTTCTTAGACTCCAGCTGAAGTTTCATCCTGTGCTGTCAGATGTGGACCCATCCACAGCCATCCTCTTTCAAAACCAACACCAGGAGAAGCCGTCGTTAACCTCCCTTTGTCTCTGACAGCTCCAAGGCACCATCCTGCAGTACGTGAAGACTCTGATTGAAGTAATGCCCAAGATATGCCGCTTGCCGAGACATGAATATGGCTCTCCAGGTGGGTGCTACAGATAGATGCTTGAGCAAGAGCTCGCCCACCTGTTGGTACAGCATTTACTCAGGCACACGCTAGTAATTAAACAAGGTTTGGCACCTGACATGCCAGTGCAACACGCAGCCAGGCTTGCTGAGACACGCTTTCAGCTGCTTTGCTATTGATGCTGCAACTCATATAGGAAACTTTTCCAGGAAATCTCCTGTTGGAAATTTCCCTTTGAGCACACAGATGGCTGATAAGGGAATGTCTTCTGTTAGCTTCTGTTTTGTTTTCAGGATTTTGTAAGCTTTTGTTATTGTGGGTTCACTGATATTTTTCAAAAGCTCTGCTTAGTTGCTGCAGAGATTTTTTGCATCATGACTGCAGTCTGCTATTGAGCTGGATGGGGAAACTCTGGCTGGTATACATGAGCCAGCACCAAGACATCCATTAGAGTGTTGAATCTTTTTTCCTCTGGTGAAGAAATCCAAGGACTTCATATGAATTACTCCCTATTTCCCAAGAGTTACTGAAAACAGGATGAGACACTGCGTGCTAGTTCTCCCCAATGCCAGTCTTCGTCTATCCATTTACTTGCAATTTGTGATTAAGGAAATATCATGCACTGATTGTCTTTTTGTCCAAGTTATCGGAAGGTGATTCTACTCTCGCTTTTCTGACTGTCCTTCTTTGTTTTTTAAGGAATCCTGGAGTTTTTCCACCATCAGCTGAAGGACATCATTGAGTATGCAGAGCTGAAGACCGATGTGTTCCAGAGCCTCAGAGAAGTGGGCAATGCCATTCTCTTCTGCCTTCTTATCGAGCAGGCTTTGGTAAGGCAAAACCCCCTGCACCAACAGATCGTACTTGAAATTGCCAGCTCAAGAGTATAAGTGGAAATGGGTTCTCCAGCAGAAGAGTTTGGGAAATGTTACTTTCCAGCTTCTCGTGTGCTCAGGGTCTCTCTGGGGCTGTGTTATTGGGGTCTGTGGGCATGTCCATGGGGATGGTGTGCATTGGCGCTTGGTCACTGACATCTGGGATTGCTGAAGGAGAATCTGAATACTGGAAGATCTAGATTTAATTCTTGGACCCAAAGCTACCCCTTGTTCATCCTTCTCAGAAATAAAACCAACTGGAGCTTATTTCTAGATTGTAAGCTTTCTGGGGCAGGGATCAGTACTTTTTTATGTACATGTTTGTACAGTGAGAAGCAGATTTGAGCCCTCTGCTCTTTTGGGGCGCCAGTGCAGCGAAAAAAAACTGATTGATTCTAATGGTAATAAGGATAAAGCAATCCAGCAGGAAGAAAATCTCAGAAGAGCTGTTGATATATTTCCTATAACTTCACTGAAAACGTAACTGGAGTGACAACTCGGTTATTGCCCCCTGCATGAGTGTTTTGCATGTGCACAAGTCTCTCAGCCTTTCCGCTCATGCGATGCCCTTTCTGGTATGGGGCAAAGGCTATGGCTGAGTGCCACACATCTTCTTAGCTTCTAGTTTTTCACACAATAAATTTTCTTTGTAATGAATTTATCTCATAGTTTGGCCTAGAGCCAACTGAGGAGTGTTCAACAACACAATTTTACATTAAAAATGCGTATTTCATGTCATAATGGTTTTGGCAGGTTTGTTGCAATTTTTCCAGAAATATTTCAGAAAGACTTCCCTAGCATAAGATGGGATTTCCAAGCAAAGCCAAAAAGTTTTGTTTAGAGCAAAACCAGAAGGAAGTTCAAACATTCCAAGTTTTATCCAACCATAGAGCACAGGAAAAACTGAAAATCTCTGCCATGTCCTCAAAAAGGATATTTCTGCCCTTGCCTTTGCATTTTAACCCCCGAGATAGAGACTTTTAGTTCCTGATATGGTGTATCAAACACATTGAGTGAGCAGTAGTTGTGTAAGATTAAGAAAACTAGAGAGATGTATATCACCTAGCAGCTTGGCTTTATTTTATAGAATGGCCAACTATATCCTGGCAGTTTCTGTTCCTTTTGTGGCTTTGTCACTGCTTTCTGCTGCTCTCAGTGTTGGATTTTATGCTGGATGTACTGCATTTGCCTTTTCTGTCCCATCTTTAAATGGACACTTAAGGGACACGTGGTGGTTTCTTTTAGAAATCCTTCATTTCAATGCAAAAATGTTCCTCCAGTCCCAGGAGCTGTACATCAGCAGTATACTGGCATTTTAGAATAGCAGAAAATAAAGAAAAGAAGATGGTGAGAATTTGGGGGTCCCTTTAGGAAGGCTGCCCATCAAAGTCCACGTCTGCCCACTTTCCATGCCAGCCAAAGTCTCTCCCTCTCTGATCCTGTTTTTTCACGCAGACATAGATTCAGAATGTAAAGCCATTTTGCACGCAGTGGGCACTGGTTCTCACTCACTGGAAGATGTCAGATGCATAGAGCCATCACATAACAAGATTTTCCCTCTAATGGAGCTCTTATGCAGCAGGAGCAATTGCTTTTACAGTGCAGTTATCTTCATAGCTGTCAGAATGATCTAAGGCTGGTGGTATTTGCTGGCAGAGACCGCTCTAGTGAATATGCACAGTCTGCTCCATTCTAATCCCTTTTTATTGTTTAAATTTGAGGAATGAGGGGTTGCTTGGGACTCAATCTCTAAGCAGAATTCTTACTTTCAGGTAATGGGCCTTGGGGAGGAGATCTGTTAATAACATGACTAATTTGGGGACAGATATCAGGTAAATGCAGGCTGCAAATGGTGAAAATACTCTATTTATCAGAGGGAAACAGCAGTGCAAGAATACTCATCTAGGAACGAGTAGTGTTTTGCAAACAAAATCACCAAGGTGACAGGCACACTCCGTTAGCATCAGCATCTCTCTGCCCATGGAGGGACCCCGGGCTGTTCCTGTCCCTCCAGCACTGTGTCACAAACTGCACTCCCACAAACTTGCTCTCATCCCAGCATCCATGTGCCAGTACAGCCTCTTGCAGCTCCATGCTACACTGTCCTCTCCCTCTTGGCTGGAAGGTGGGCTATCCACCCGTGCATCCCAAACACACCCAGCCGAGTCATTCCATCTGGCCCCCAAGTATCTTTTGCTGTGCTGTCATGACCTGCTTTCAAGTGTGTCTAAATCTCCACGATAAGCTCAGAACAGAAAGCATGTCCTAGAACTAGACTTTTGTAGGAGCAAATTAATGCCTTGTTGTGACGCAATGCCTCTGTGTTAAACAGCTTTGGTTTCCTTGCTGCTGTTGCCCATTGCAGACTTTTGTATACAATGTATTGTCAGCCATCGCTCCTCAGTCTCCACCTGCCTATTTCTAGGCTTCTCCTCCTTGTGCATCTGTGTTTGGGATTATTTTTTCTCAAGTGCATTGGCATGCATTCTCTCAGGTGGCATCTCATGATGTTATTCCTCTCTGGACTTCTGTATTATTCTCCCTGGTGCCTACAGCACTGAGATTCTGGTCGGATAGCCCCAGCTGAGAGCACCATATGAACAACCAAATAATTTCAGACCAATGTATTATGTACCTATTTGCAAGAGAGCCATGCATCAGTATATTTTACACATAGACATCCTAAAATAACTAAGCCAAAGGGTAATTTCCACCTGGGCACTCTCTGTAAAAATAAACAGCAGGAAGTCATCAGGGTAAGATGAAACTGAAACCTCCATATTCTTAATCCCCTCTTACAGGCAGTGCTAGTAAGTGGGACAGTAAATAAATATATAGCTCTGGCCTTGTACAGGCAGGAAGTAACTTATTTGAGTTAAAGAAACTTCCTGGCTTAAGATGAGAGGTCTTTCTTCCAGTTTTAGTTGCTTTAGGTTCAAACCATTGGACTTACTACTGAGCTGGGTTGGATTTGAATAGGTGCCGTAGACATGAATTGTTGTAGTGTTGCCCAGGCCCCTGAGCCATACACTCAACCCCTATAGGTATTTTTTAACTTACTTTATCTTTCTTTCTTCCTGCCTCAGTCCCAGGAAGAAGTTTGTGATTTGCTGCATGCTGCTCCCTTCCAAAATATTTTGCCCAGGGTCTACATCAAAGGTAAGAAGCTGAGAGGGAAGCAGTGGACAGACTCAGAGGTCTCTGCCCAGAAGCTGTTTCTGTCTCATTTCTGCTGAGGATTAGTTCTGGCCCTGCTTCCCCCTCGAAATAGATAAGTGGATACAGCCAAAAGCCAGGTGGAAACAAGTACCAAGGGTGCATTTTCTGTAGCTTAGTTACAGACTGAAACCTTAGTCAGTTTGGGGGTTCCCTTAAGGTTTTAAAGCCGTTTCACAGCCTCTTTGGAGAATGACAGCATGAAATGTCCATCTCAACAGGAGTGATCAGTAACAGGGACATGCTTTTGGACATGTGTGATTAAGCTGCTGCTGAGACTGCAATCGCACATCCCTCCCTTCTCTGCATCACTGATTCCCTCATTTGCTGTCGGTTTGGCTCACTGATCCAAAGTCTCGTTGGATGGTTGCTGGGGGGCAGCTCTGAGCAAACTCAGCGGAAATTGCGGGTCTCCACTTCCTCCTCTCATTTCACTGTTTGCTGCTCGCTTGACAGAAGGAGAACGCTTGGAGGTGCGCATGAAGCGTCTCGAAGCCAAGTATGCCCCACTTCACCTGGTTCCCTTAATAGAGAGGCTGGGCACTCCACAGGTAAGGATTTCATTGAAAGGGATGGCTGTTGAAAATTCATAGCAGTCCCCAGATGGCCTGTTTGGCCTTGGGAAAGTGATCCTATTTTTTTTTTAATTTTTTTTTTTTTTTGCCAAAACGTCAATCAGACAAGAAAATCAGAATCCTTGCCCTAGCTGACACTTTGAAGGGAAATTTGTGAGCGGGTCCAGAGATGGTGTGTTGCTGCCTCCAGTCTGGAGAGCTGGTGGGGACCTGTAAGGCAAGCATGCTAGAAGCCAGCTCTGAATGAGAACAACTCTGAAAAATTCTTCTTCTCCATTTTAAAAAGATGGAGAATTGCTGGGGTGGTTTGAGGGGACATGTTGCAGGGCTGTCCCTGACTTAATCAATTGCCATCACTTTTGGGGATCCCATTTTAGGGCTGCAGTGTGGTCCATTTTTAAGCTCATCCCTATCAAAGAATACATCTGAGAATGGTTTCCCTCCTAGCACATGCTTAGAGCTTCAGCACATGCTTAAAATTACGGCTCCATTTAAGTGTCTTCTTGAGGTGGGTCTCAGCTTGGAAAAGATCTCTTCTGCAGAAATTGAGTACTGTTAAAAATGTCTCTGTAGATTGATCAATGTAATGGGCAAAATTTGAGCTCCATTGATATCAATAGCCAAACTTCCACTGCCTGCTTACTGGGGTTGATGGGATAAAAATTATTCAAAGTATTAAATGAATCAACATCCTTTTTCTGTAATGTACTGCCGAGGGAATGGAATGAACAGTCAGTTATACGAGGAGACAGATCTATGGCAGGCAGAAAGTTGATTTTTTTTTCTTGTTTTTTTCTGATGGATCAAGGACATTTTGAACTTTGCTTCATTGGAAATCATATGAAACAAAGAAATTGGCTGGATAACTGAGGGGTTTGTCTTACTTTGTAGACACTTCTCTCATTTCCCATTGACTTCCTTTTAAAGGAGACACTCGAGAAAAAGAATTCACCTCTGTGTTTTTGTGTCTTTGTGTTGGTCTTTCTATCTCTCCTTTCCATGCAAAATCATCATTGAAATCTGCTATTAGAGTCCACTTGTTGCTTATCCCTGCCATAGTTATGATGGTGATGAAAACAAAAGGTATTTCATGTCCCACTAAAAATTAATTTTTCTGTAAACTGGTCCCATATTCATCACACAGGTACAGTTGAGTACCAGATCTTTTTTGAGCTCAGATGTAAATGAACACAAGAGTCACTTTCTATAGGTGCCTCCATGGCTTCTAAGCTTGCTCCTTACGCAGTTTTGGACGTGCATTTTGGAAATGCAGTTTTGGACACAGGCCATACAGGTTTTTTCCTGCAGAATGCATAAGTGCCTTTTAGCAGCTGTCCAGAATCTCATCAGAAGTTGCCTGCTAGATGCCTCTCCCTAAAGGTGACCCAATGCATTTCATATAATTACATGCTGTGAAGGGGCTGAGCCACAGGCTGCTGTAGTTAGTGGGGATCTATCAGTCTATGCAGGCTTTGGGTATGGTTCTTGCAAGCTTGCCAATTAACAAGCTGTAAAGAGGTATGGCACAACTGGATTTGTGCAATGATGGAAAAACTGTCGGTGATTGTAGTAAATAATTGTTTTGCATTGGGAATCCAGAAGCAGCTGTTTTATACCAGGGGGGTCAAAGTGATTCATTAAAGGAATCCTCTCCCTTTTAATGCTGATCATAGGGGTATTTAGTAAAGGATTTTCAGAAGTGCTTGGTCAGTCTGATTTTTTCACTGGAAGTAATGGGAGCCTTTCCTTTTGAAGACAGAGGGAATAGTTGAACCAGCACAGTGGCACCTTTTGACAATTTATCTCGAGAGCACCTTTCCTCTCCTGATCTTAGAAATCAGTGGGACCTCAGACTGTGAGGCAGATCTGGCCACAAGACTAATAGCTCTCCAGCTGTCTTCACCATGTTAGGTATCTACCCAACGGTAGTAGTTCTGTATCAAAGAGTGGTCTTATAGGATGAATTTTAGAACCAAATTCTGTCTGTGAATGTGTATAACTGAGTGGCACTACATCCTTTGAAAGCCAGATACATCGCTTTCTAGATTAAGATTTCTTCAGAAACAGTATACTGAGTTCATTGGACTATTTTGTTCTCAAAAGTACCTGTTCTATCACTATATCTTAGCAAACAGTAATGCTAACGCCTAATTTGTATTTGAAATGGCTTGACTTCTACTGTGTCCCCATTTTGCCATCATGGACTAGTGTATGCAGATACTAATCCGTACCCATAAAAGCTTGGAGCAGGTGAGGGGAGAGAAAGTGTACAGCCTTTAGCTATAAAAAGAAGCTGGATAAAATAAATCTTTACTTGCTAAGCAAACATATGCAAGTGCCTGCCGTGAAACCAGTGGTATTATTCCTGTGTTTAACAGATGTAGGGATCCCAAATCCAGTGTGGCCTCTGCTCAGCAATACAGCTTTCCCTTGATATTTGCTATTAGTTGAACATTAATTGATCCGAGGTTCCCAGAACGTCCTTGAAATTGTGGCACAAGCGGGAATGGTAACGCTTCTAATTTCAATAGCCACCAAATTAAAAATGCTTCAGGTTACTGCCAGCATAAACTAATAGTCAGGAAAGGGGATGTCCAGGCACATTCTTTTTTTTTTTTTTTACAGTGGAATAAAGACGACCCAAGTAAACCAAGCATAATTCATGTTCTTAATGTCCGGCCAGGACACATGCCTGCCCATTGTACGAGATGCTGAGCCCCCATCGTGATTCTGATTGGGATGACAGTTTTATAGGTGTTACAGGGACAGCTGGAAATAGAGCAAATGCTTAGAAACTACTTAAAGCTCCAGGAAGTCCTCTGGGATGGGCAGGGGGTCAGTAAATGTCATGCTTGCTCTGCATGCCTCTGCCAAAGTGGTGAGAGGGGTAAAAGGCTCTGCCTGTGGGGTCAGGGTGCCGTGGCAGCCGCGTGAGCACGGCAGAGCCGGCGCTTCTCACAGCCACGGGCATGACTCTAACAGCACTCGGCTCCCATTTCCCATGTTATTTTTGGCAGCGCTGCAAAGAGAAGTCAGTAATGATGCTGGAAATTGAAAGAAATGGGGCAGCTAAGAGGATATCAGGGCAGCGAGCAAACTCCATGCTTGCACCCCAGGCCCACTCAGGGAGCTCGGTGGGACCAGTGCTCCCATGCCAGAGGGAGGCCCTGCTTGCTTATTTAAAATCCCCCTTTTTTCTTCCTCTGGAGGAGCAATGGGGCTGAAATGAAGTAAATTCTCTTTTAATTTTCTTCTAGTGTAAAAGCCAAATGAACTCCATTCAATGGAGCCATTCCATATTTGTATATGTAAATCTGAGTGGGAATGTCACAGAAATTCTCCACACATGTAAACCTTCCACATCTGGAAAAAATAGTGTTTGACTTTTTTATAAACCACAGGTTTTCCAGTATTAAGGTTCCGGTAGCTTCTCATCTTCCTCAGAGCTTTTTAATCCTAACTACAACAGAAATCAAGCAAGCCATAGGCTATCTGCATTTTAAAGAGATGATGGCAATGTCCTGGGAAGCAAAATGTCCCAGTTCTCTCCTGGTTTATTTTCATAATCTGCAGAAATCATGAAATTAAATCCAGCAATGCTGAGTAGCACTAATATAACAGAACAGCATGCTAGCAGAATTAAGGATCAGTATTTCTGATCAGAGCTTTGCCTTCAACTTTCGTTTTCTGATGTACACAGTTATTTCGAAAGATACTTAGGTTGGTGAAATATAATTGAGCACAATATTAAGTCTTCTTCCGTTTGAGGGATGACTATTCTCGGGTGGAGAGTGCCATGGGACCAGCCATCAGAGGTAAGGTTGGACGTTGCATGGGATGTGTGTTAACTTTGAAAGAGCCAGGGAGAGCGGGAAGCATTAAGTCCAGTGAGAGGGTCCGTCTGTATTACATTGTCACTTGTTTCTTTGGTTGTCCTCCTCCTCAGCAAATAGCCATCGCCCGGGAGGGTGACTTGCTGACCAAGGAGCGGTTATGCTGCGGGCTGTCCATGTTCGAGGTGATCCTGACGCGAATTAGGAGCTACCTGCAGGACCCGATCTGGCGAGGGCCACCCCCGACAAATGGGGTCATGCACGTGGACGAGTGTGTGGAGTTTCACCGGCTCTGGAGTGCCATGCAGTTTGTGTACTGCATCCCCGTGGGCACCAACGAGTTCACTGCGGAGTGAGTGTCCATTGGCTGGCTCTGCCCTTAGTGCCGCTCATGAGCTAGCGGGGTTGGCAAGCGCCGGGATGTCCTCAGCTGCAGCGACAGCTAGAGGTAGAGGGGAATGTGGCTCCTTGATGAAAGGGCTTTGTTGTGCATGGACATAAAGAGATCCCAGAGAGCTTTCTATCTGAAGAGCTGGGGAAAAGAGCAATGTAAAGGGACATGCCCAAGGTGACGTGCAGAAGGAGATGGGTAGATGGGCCAGCAACCCACGTCAGAGGCTAGGTCCTCATCCATCTTACCCTGTGACGCACCCTGCACAGCCTGGCCCTGGTGTAACTCTGCAAATCTCCTTCTGAGTTCATTTTCTCTAGATGTATACCCACTTTCTAGGAGTAGGACCAAATCTGATTTCCCTAGGAATTCACCAAGGAAAGTTCCTGGTGCCATGGCAGGACTCCTCTTACCTAATTCTATCCTGTCATCTCTCCCTACCCCATCACCCTGTCCTCCTTCCAGGCAGTGCTTTGGAGATGGTCTGAACTGGGCAGGTTGCTCTATCATTGTTCTCCTTGGACAGCAACGGCGCTTCGACCTCTTTGACTTCTGCTACCACCTGCTGAAGGTGCAGAGGCAGGACGGGAAGGATGAAATCATAAAGAATGTGGTAAGTTGAACGGTGAGGTCCCAAAGGACCTGAACCAGCACACTTCTCTGTTTTCTATCCTGCTTTGTCCAAATTCATAAATTACAACCATGCCTGGTGTTAACCTTATTCAAACTGGACACACTTGCTGTGAAATTTCCATCTGCAGTCTCAGCAGAGAGGCCAAGGTTTTAATTGGCTTGGCAATTGAGTATTTTTTCTCCCAAAGCTTTTCCCTTCTTCCTGGGGTTGGGAAGCTGGAGCTGAGAAGCTGGTATTTCCAGCAACCCTCCTGTGATCTCAGTGGCTTTATCAATAAGCAGGTGGGAGTCTAGACTTTAGAACGGTTAACTTAAGACCACTTACTGACCTTGTTAATGCTCTGTCTTGACTCATCAAACCCTATAATGAAGTGAGTCACTGGTACCTGGGAGGTGCTAAGTGGAACTGTAACATGTGTTATAGCTGCTTTGCTTTAGCAGAGGTTTCCAGCAGCAGGGCAAAGGTACTGGTACTTTCTAGCTGGTCAGATGATATAAGACTCTCTTCATTTACTGTTGTTCTCCCTCACCATCCCTCCAGCCCTTGAAGAAGATGGCCGACAGGATCAGGAAGTATCAGATCCTGAACAACGAGATT
This sequence comes from Haliaeetus leucocephalus, assembly GCF_000737465.1. Lineage (NCBI taxonomy): Eukaryota > Metazoa > Chordata > Aves > Accipitriformes > Accipitridae > Haliaeetus > Haliaeetus leucocephalus. The sequence continues at coordinate 9,057,171 of NW_010973092.1, forward strand.
TTTGCCATCCTGAACAAGTACATGAAGTCAGTGGAAACAGACAGTTCCACGGTGGAGCACGTACGCTGCTTCCAGCCCCCAATCCACCAGTCGCTGGCCACCACCTGCTAGTGTGGACGTTGACCCCGCACAGGTTGGGAAGGGAGAAGGGACTGAACCCAGAACAGCTGGGAGGGCTAAACTCGACGGCATGAGACCTGGCAACAAAGTAAGACTGGGTATGCCTACTACACACGAGGATGCATCTTCCCATCCAGCCCTGTTTGAGTGCATGTTCTTCTGTACCCATCCCTGTGATCGGTTTTACTTGTAGCTTTCTGACTTGGGAGGGGGGGGGTGGGGGGGGCAAAATGTACTTTTCTTCCATGAAGTGGTCCGGTTTTTCCCTGTGATTCCTCCAATCGAACACATCACTCTGAAGCCATATTGCAATCCCAAACGTGGGGGTCCTGGTGGAAGAGCTCCATGCTTCCACAGTGCCAGGAGCCCACTCCCACCGCAGAAGCAATGGGGCAAATCAACACCCCCAATGACATGTGCCACCAGGCACGGAGCAGGAAGGTCTGAAGACAAGCCCCTGATTCACTCTTTGAGGGGAAGAAGGGATGAAGGCAGGATGTCACCTGTGGCAGCACCCTGAGGATCAAGCGATGGGTGCAGAGGAGCCGTGCCGGGCTGGTCTTGGATGGCTGCATGCCCCAGGCTGGGGCTAGCTTCGTGCTCTCTGCCACATCGTCGGCCTTTCTAGCATCTGTTAAAGGGAGCTTTGGCACGTGGGTTTCAGAATAGCGATGATGTAGTCGCCAAATAACTCCTCAGCACTTCAGAGAGCTGGGGGAAGGAAAAATGGCCTGGCTTTTTCCCTGCTATGGGACATCCACTTATTTTAATGCAAAGGGTTCTCCCCCAAAGACACATCTTCCATGGACTAAACAAGATTTCTTGCGGACTACGGAAGAGGCTGCATTCATGTGAATGTGCTCTTGAACATATTAATTTGGGTGGAAATAATCACTGGTCCTGACAGGACACAGGTGTAGTTACCTTGAACATACGTGATCTTTGATCTTCGGCCAAGGATGCGAGCTGGGGTGTGTAATTTGTGTATGTTCTGGGATGCTATTTTCCCTTGTTTATAGACAAATTCCTAGTGGCACAGCAACCAAATACCTTTCTTCAGAGAATGGTGACTATCAGCAGGGTTTAGGAAACTTCCCATCACTCAGAAATGATGTGATTGTTTAGAAGAGGTAAAATACAGGATAAGCATTAAAAAATACCCAGAATTTTCCAAGTTTAAAGGTATTTAGAGGGAACACTGGAGTCTCTTTCTCACTCAGCTAATCTAAGATCCCTGGACACTGAGAACAAATTCAGCAGGAACTTCAAGGATTTCATAACTCATCGTCTTCCCTGCTTCCCCTCAGTAGTGTCATTGAAGTGATACAAAAGCTTGTGCTTGAATTTAAAGGAGATCAAACCACATGCTCCAAGAGAAAATGATGCTAGCCTCATCACTGGCAATATTTTAATTTCTCAGCTTTAGCCAGGTCACAGCAGGTAATTGCTGTTACGGTATACAGATGTGATAATATATATTCCTTTCATGCATTTCATCATGCCTTGTAAACTGCATGCTATTACAGATGTTAAAAAGGCAGAGCCTGGGCATTTATTCTCTCAGAGGGAACATATAATTAATTAGCAGAAATGTCTCAGCTGGAGTATTTTGTCTTAGGAAACAACAGCCAGCACACTACTATTAGCAAGAGGAAATCTTGCTGGGTGGGATGAATTTGTTCTCCTAGACACTCACCACCTACTCCCTTGATTATCAATAAATACCCCACACGTGAAAACTGCTGGACATTTTCACACCTTGAGTTTCCTTTAATTACCGAGACAGACATTTAAACTGCAGGGAGGAAATCGTGCAGCACAGTAATTGAAAGTAAAATGAAACCTCAGGAAGTCTGGCTGAAATCTTTGAGTGGCAGGGAAGGACCCAGCCCACCAAGGTGAGTTGTTTCCTCTGTGTCATGAGGAAGAGCAGCAGAAGAGCATTTGGGACTCGACGCTGCAGGGCTCTTGCTCTCTATTTACTCTTCCGCTAAGGATGTCAGTTCTGGCTTTCCATCATATTCCAACACTTCTACACTACTGGAGTGAGGGTATCTACAGATATATATTTTTAAAAGGAAGAGGAGAATCAAGCACTTTATTTTTTGTGGAAAACAAGATACGAGGAAGATAGATCCAACCAAGATCCTATTTTTCCTGACCTAAATAGTAAGTGCTTGTTATTTTGCTATGAAAGTGTTGCTGAAAAAGTGGCACAAGTCCCTGTCTGGCTCTCAGAGCCACATCTGGGCACAGCACAAATTAAATGTCCTACTCCATCTGATATGGTATGGGATGTTGGAGTCTTCTCAGAAACCAGCATGAGCAAGAAGTTACTACAAAAGGATGAACTGTACCACACAGCCCAGTCTCAGCTACCTAGACAAAATAGGATGTAGTAAGGTGAATTTAAATGCCTGTTTTCATCTGTTTAGGTCTGGAGTGAGTCATGAGATATTTTACCTAAACATGAATATCACTTTGCATTCTTTTGCTGTAGTTTTGCCATAATAATTCTATGAAACCCTGCAAAACACAGTTGCATGTACTTGAAAGAACAGGTAGATGAAGTCTATTTTTTGCCCTCAGATCTGCTGGCAAAAAAGTAAAATCCCTTCAGATTCCGAGGGATTAAATGTTTTGAGCAAAATGTCCAAAGTGCATGCACAAAATGTAAAGTGTTTTTGACTGTAGAGTATATGCAGATGTTTTGCCTTGTTGCTCAAGTAGTATGAGATATCAGCTAGGAATAATCTTATGATCTTCATTTCTGTGATTTGATGTTATTGTCCTTTTATTATCTAAAGGATGCAAATACTCTTTAGCTTCAGTTCTCTAACCCTCCTTGACTGTGTATGAGAAAGAGGTCCAGGCTTAGGTCTTTAAAGAACTCCATGAAAATGGAATTTTTTTTCTTCCTATCCTTTTTTTAATGTCATAATTGTTAATGGAAATAAGGAGCAAATTTGTAACAGTAGGGCTAAACAGTAACAGATTGCCACGGGGTCGGGCATATTCTCCACACTTGCAGACTTTCTGCCAAGTTTGGGTGTCTTCCTTGCAGATAAGCTCTAATCCTATAGTTTTATGCCCTTTACAATCTGCAGACCCCTAATTTTTTTCCTAGGGAAATGTGGACCCATGTCTGGATACTTTAAGTCCACAGACTATGGGCTTGCTTTTTTACCTACATTTTCCTGCTTACTCTGAAGTAGTCTGCAAACACCCCGGAATTTACCAGCCACCACTTGGAATGTCTACTTCAAAGACAAGTTGTTGGCTCGATACAGGAATTACCAGGGGGGGAAAAGGATGGCCTGTGTCATGGATGAAGTCAGACTAGGTTATTTTAATGTTCCCTCCGGGTTTGACATTATAAAATGTGACTATTGGCAGTGCACATGCCTTTCTTGGGTGATGGTACACTTGACTTTCAATGATACAATAGAAAGGGGAAGCAAACTAGTTCAAGCTCAGCACTTCAGTGGTTTTCCTTTTAAATTCTGACAGCACTTATTAGCATTGAACAACATGTTAGTCCTTTTTCTCCTGCATTACTCCAGTCCAGTAGGTTCATGTGTGTTTGAGAACAAAAGAAAAAAGTATTGAAGGTGTAAAAAAACCAAGAAAATATTCTCAAAAACTCTTGTCAAATGTACCATATTTGTATGAAAAGCTGCTTGAGTTATTTTGTACAATGAATTTTATTTATGGTGAGGTATATTTACGCTCGTGATCTGATACGGTGTTAAATTTTTGATCCATATTTGCTATGCAGCTGAAGATGATATTTTGGTTTTGTATTATTATTTTTTGCTGTTGTTCTAAAATTCAGCTAACAGAAGCTTCCATCTCCATTAGAAATGCTTCTGCAAGAGTAAAGCATCTGGTACATGGTGATATGTCCCGTAACACAGCAACCAACAGTGTGTACAACAAATGTGGGATGACTTTTGTGATGAAGAGAAATAAAAATTTGGGCTCATTCATGAAATGGGCAGACTTTACCTTGTGGTGTCATCATTGATGTGATTATTATTTGGGGAGAGCCTCCGATTGCACTTGGCACAAAGAAAAAGCTAAGAGGAATAACAGCATAATTTTGTTGATAAAAATGTTGAACTTCTTGTCAAAACCAAAGAAAAAAAAATTAAGCTTTTTGGCCAACACTAAAACAAACAAACAAGTTTTCCTATCAAAAAGCTATAATTTATGAGGAAAAACATCCTTCCACAACAAATTTCCATTTGAAAACTTGTTTTAGTGTAAGAAGACTAGAGGAGGGAAAATTATATAATTATTTTTAATAGAATTTGACAGGCCCTACACAAAACAAAGCTAACTTCCTCTCATTACCACAGCCTTGTCAACTCAACAGAGACCTTTTTATTCCAGGAGCCTCTCCTTGCTATTTTCTTCTAAATTTCCATTTGAAGCCATTCTTAGGTTTGCGTTAAAAGCATCTGAGCAGCCGTGGTTGTTGACTGCAGAAGGAGCAGCAGGAACTGAGGCAAAAAGACTTTCTGGGAGGTGAGGAATTAGGGTGAAAAAACTGATGTGGATCTATGGGAGTGGGAGCACCTATGCTTCATCAGCTCTAGGCAAAATACTGTAACTGATGTTCCCTTTCATAGCTTCTTCCCAAGGTTTCCTCATGGGAACAGCTTCCTAGCTTAAGAGAAATAAAAATGCAATGATTCTTCACATCAAATTGGAAGTGAACTTCACACCATGACCAGGCAGCTCTGTTGATCTTTCCCATGTGCTTTGAGTCACGGGATACATGATGTGCCTGCAGCTTTGTGTGTAACATACTGCTGTGGAGGACTATTTGCCTGATGGCTGAAAGTTGCCCAATGTTTACTGATTTCAACATGGTTCTGCAATGGGGAATGGCAGAGAGGACTTTCTTCCTGACTCAGCCACTGATATTAGGCAGGTGGTTTGGTTTTCAACCTTTCCTCCATCACGATTTTTTAACTAACTTTAGCTGCTGTCTCGTGGACACCCCAGTACTAACACGAGCCCTAAGAAGTGCCAAGAGCTCACAGGCTGCATGGTCTCACCTGGAGTCAGAAGCAATACTTGCTTTGAGTATCAGCGTCCAAGACTGAATTTTGGAAAACCAGCCCTAAGGGACCAGCATCAAAGATACAGGCCCACATCTTTCTTGTTCCTAATGTTTCTAAATATGTTTACATCTTCAGATTAAAGGCACTTCACCAATGGGAAGAACACTTCATTAATGATTGTTTTATTCTTTCAAAAGCATAAGGAAATGACCCTTTCTGTGACCCATTCTGCAAGCCAGGAGTGCTTTCACATCTAGTTTTGCTTGATTTAGAGTTCTGATGCAAACACCTGGCAGATACGAGTCTGCAAACAAACGATCTGCTGATAACATATCTCTTCACCTCATGGCACCCACTGCTGCTCTGATGCCCGCTGACCATCTACCTCCTATCCATTACCAACCTACCACTCCTACAAACGTACATGGTTTATGGGGCCACAGTGACCTGGATAAAAAAAAAAAAATTAAAAAAAATCTAACAACCTTGGGAGAAAGGAGTTGGTGTGTTTTTTATGGCATAATGACCCTGGATTACTCAGCTGCTCCATAGCACAGACCCACAGGTACGTGCACTGGCACAAGGAGGGCAGGACAGCAAGTGTGGGAACCCACCATGGGTGTGACGGGCTTGGGAACTCTCCGTGTTGGTGGTGGTGTCTAAACTCTTGTAGTACGAAATGACAGCCTCAGCCACTGCAGACATGGGTGACCTCAAGATAGGCTGAATTAAAAGCTGTCTGCTCAACGAAGTCCAGTCTTTCAAGCTTGGAGCATCCTTTCACGTAGTGCTGCAATCATCTGAACACCAGGCAATTCCCTTAACCCCTACACAGTCAGGTCACTGTCAGAAAGAGGATTTACCCTCTCTTTGAAGAAGCAAAGAGCTCCTTGGAGCCCTCAAACTATATAAAGCCATAGCACAATATTGCAACCCTGTTCTGAAAATTTCCACAGGAACTGCGCCTAGCAGACATCCAAGGGCAAAAGTTTCCACCAGGATACTTCCACCATTATTTGTAACACGGGACAATTGATACCCAGTATTTTTCCATCATTTTTTCCAGACCAGAAGAGAAGAGCAGAGAAGAGCAGGGGAAAGAAAAGCCTTTTGATGCTGCTAAAGAGGTTATTTGCATGCAAAGTTGTCTTGCTCTGTCCCCTGGATTCTAGTCAAGTTTGTTGGCCTGGAAACCAGTATTTCAGGAGGAACTGCATTGTTAGAAGATGAGCTGCTAAGGAGACTCCCTGATTTCTGATGAGGTATTTTTAAGGAAACATCTGATGCGAGTATCAACCAGTGAGGTCATAGCTTGGAGCTGAAATTCCCTTAATTATAGCCTTCCCATTAAAATGAGGATATGAAGCAATAAAAGAGGCATTGGTTGCATCCCTGCTTTATTGTTATCAGTCTCAACTTGCCCTTGACTGAGCGTAGCAGGCAATTCCGTGCCAATCCTACCTGGCTTTTAACTCCCATGTTGCCATACACAGCCTTGCTAAATCCATCAAATGCAACTCCTGTGACTTAGTGATTTTATATACTGCAGCCCCTGCACCAGAGAGACAGAAATACGTGACTCATTTGTGTCCCATGGTTGATTGCAAGATCTGACTGAAGCTTCGCCCAGGGTAGTGACAACTAGGTGTGCTCCTTCCCTGGTGTCTGATAGAGTCAGCTCACACGGCGGTGTCCCCTCCTTTTGGGACCTCTTCCCTGTCATGTCTCCTCTCTTCCCAGAACAGAGAACAGCTTTTCTTTGGAGATCTCACCCCTTGTCAAATCTGACCAAAGTGGCCCATGGGGTCAAATATCTTTGGGGATGAAGGGGGGGTACATAAACACAAGTGTATGGGGCCACATTAGCCTTTTCCTTTAGGAAATCAAGCTGACAGGGGAAGGTAAAGCTGTGGCCCAAAGCACCTTTTGCTTTTGACTGCACCAGCCCCTCTGCTGTGGCAGTAATTTATGAGGTTGCACGATGACCAAAAGGATTATTTTAACCCCAGATCCCTTCCATTAAAATTTGCTCTCTCCCTAACACCTCTTTGTGCGCAGTGGGCAACCGCACTCTGCACAGATGTCAACAACACTCACCCACAAAAGCTTGGAAATTATTTTGGATGCAGTTTAACTGCCAATAACCACATCACCATGAGGAGTCCCCAGCTACGAGCAAGACCTTGGGGTGTTGGAGAAGGTCCAGCAAAGGGGAGAGCCCCACAGTGCCCTCAAGCACCAGAGCAAGCAGGTGGAGCAGCCTGCGAGGGGACAGGGGACATGAATTCCCCCAGCCAGCCGCAGGCAGTCAGCACCGCAGACACAGCAAACACTTGTCCCACTCCACCATCACCCTGGTTTCTGCAATCAGCCTCGTATTGACACATTGCATGAATTGCTCGTAACCGGCATTAGTGAGTAAATTTACTAAATAAAGGCCAAATCTCGCCATCATTCTCTTCCCCAGGGTGCCTTTTGCCTACGTAATATGTAACAGCGGCAGAAGTTGCTCCCAGATCACTGACAAACCAGTGTGTTTCATTTCCGACATCAAAACCCATTGCCACACGATTTGGATTGATTATTAAGTGCCCCTGTGATACAGGGGAGGACGTGGGATTTGGCTGGCACAATCTCTTCCAGCCAGTGACCGGGAGGTCTGTGACTGATGAACAGACTGGATTAAAATCAAATGACTTACAAAACACTTGAACATTACATTTGCTGGAGAAAACAGTTGTACAGAGATAGGATCAGGTGCTGAGTGAAGGAGCCATGCAGTGCTAGCAATGCTGCAGTTTGATGGTCTAAGAGCAATTTCTGTAGTAACAGGTAATATATTTTATGGGGCAGGAAAAAAAAGCAAATTTTCAGACACCTTCAGATCCTGCAGATTTTGCATCTTTATATTGCCTTATGACAGATACCGTTTCTAGCTATAAATGTGGGCTTGCTGAAGAAAAGCTATTGGTTTTACTATTGGTTTTCCTTATCTCTGCTGACCTACAGTGAAATCTGGCTAATGGCTCCTGCTGCAAGGAAAGGGCTTTTGTATTGGCAGTAGGTTTCTGTGTACACACAGCCACCGTGCACAAATACAGGAAGGGAGGACATCGGCAGAGAAGGGTGGGGGTGAAGGCAAAACACACTGGTGTGCAACATGCTCCGAAACATTCACATGCTAATATTAGCAAAAGAGGCTTCGGCTGCAATGGGATGGGGAGTTGATGGGGGAACTACAGCCCCCAGTCAATAGTACAGGCTGAACCACATGGCCATGATAAGCGAGACCTGCCAACCAAATAGTCACAAAATAAAAGGGTGTAAAATGAATTGAAGTGATGGAAGAGCCCATGGGCTGGATCTGACTTTCTCGGGGCTGGGATTCAGTGCAGATGCACCTAAATCTTAAATCACAGCTGCTGCTAGTGGTGAAATTGTGTCCTGGATCTCTGATCTCCTTCTGCACAACGCTTTACAGCACAAGAGTGCCCTTGTCATTACACACTCAACTTTTGCTGATATTTCTTTCTCAAATGCACCTTTGCCTGGAGCCTGACCTTTCCCGGTACAACTCAAAAGTCAGGAAAGTCCATTAGGGAAATTTGGCCTGACCATCAGCAGAGAACATGCCTTTGCTCAGTGAGTACAGGGAACGCCGCACCCACCGCAAAACTTCTGTTGGGATATATCCATCTTCCCTAGACCTCTACATGTTTCTCAGCCCCGCAACCTCATCCTTCAGTCCTACAACCTACTGCACACAGCCATACTACTAAGCGGAGAATAAGAAACACCAATGCTTGAAGCAACAGGATGCTTTCCGAGATGTTTCCTTGCTATATGAACTGCAGTTACAGTCTTTTTTAGTAAGAGGAGATATCTTAATTTCTCGTTTACTTTTCATTTCTGTTCCACCGTACTCAGCGCACGTTTAAAGCCCACAGCTTTGTGGCGCACGCAACCCGCTCAGCGTACACAGCGCCTTCTCCCAACCACGGCCGTAAGAAAAACACACTCCAGAGGAGAGAAACCCCTGCCTGGGCTGACGCAGGATCTGTGCAAAGGCTGTTGACCCCACCGTACCCTCCTCCTCCTCCTCCTCCTCTCCCCCCACAGCCCCCGAGCAGGCTGGGTTCGCAGCCCCGGGGCTGGGACACGAGGCTTGCGCCGGGGAAAGCGGTTCGCCCCGCGCCAACCCCGCACCGGCATCCCCCGCCGCCGCACCGAGCCCAGCGACGGGCCGGCCCCGTCCCGGAGGAGGAGCCGGGCGGGCAGGTGCGCTGTCAGCCCGGGCCGGCCCTGCCCCAGTCCCGCCACCCACCGGCTTCTGCCCCCGGGGATGCTCTGAGCCGGCCGGAGGACGGAGGAGATGGAGCCGCTGGAGGCGAACGGCAGCTGCGGCAACGGGGGGGGGAGCCCGGGCCGG
>NW_010973092.1:9067025-9127254 GCF_000737465.1 Haliaeetus leucocephalus
TTTTTTTTTGAGGTCTGTATAGGAATGGGAAAACTCCCTTGATCCACAAGCCCCACGCAGCCTGCTCTGCCAGCAGCTAGCGCTGCGCTCCGTCAGCCTTACAGAGAAGCTAGGGTCACTTTTTTACCTTTAAAGATTACTTAATCCAGTTGGTATTCACCCCATCCCACTGCCCTATGCTTGTGCCCAGGAGCACATTGCAGAGACTTTTACCCAGCTGAGGAGGCAAGGTGTCCTGTCCAGTCCTATTCCCCAGGAAATACTTCCACAATCAAGGATGTTTTTCCATTAGAAAAGAAACTTAGAGAACCTTTAGAAACTCATCTAGAAAGTCACTGCAATTTTTTTCCATTAGAACAAGTCCAGATCCATTTGGGATCCAAATCCTCAGCTGCATGTGCAGGGGACATGGGGTGTAGCTGCAGAAGGTCTAATCCAGGCTCTTGCTTCAGGAAAAAGGTGGGACCTGTGCCCAGGCTGCTGGCAGTACTGTGAGCAGTTTAGCCATTGCATACCCCTGCCTGCAGAGACACAAATATTTGCTCCATAATTCCTACATGAGTTCAGGCAGAAAATTAAATCTTTTACTACAAAGGGACTTCTGTGACACTCCACCTGGCTGTTCTGTTTCCCACAGTTGCAGTCACGCTGTCTTTACTACACTCGGAGTAAAGATTGCAATGGGAAGATGAGCTGGGTGTGGTAGGAGCAGGAGGGTAGGAAGAAACTCAGCAGTTTTCCCACCCACACACAGCAACACACCTTGGCTAGAGACACAGGGGCTTAGTGCTTTTGGTGTTAACAGCAGAAAACAGTGTCTGCTTTCAGTCCTTCCACACTGGCAGGACTTGGCATGCTTTATGAGCACTTGTGAACTCTGCAAACAGGTAGAATAAAACCATTAGAAGCAACATACAGATGAAAGTTTGGTCTGAGCGAGTTTGTTGTTGTCTTAGGAGCAATCCCATGGCACCGCTGGGTACACAGAGCTGCAACAGATACACAAAGTACTGGCATTACTCCACATTAAACCCAAAGCTGCAAGCTGCAGAGAAGCTGGGAGATGCGAGGCTTAATTGGCTGGAAAGCACCAAAGCCTTTGAATCAACAAGGTTGAGCGTGGATAAGGCATAGTTCAAACTCATAACATTGGTGGAGACACTCTGGCATAGATACTTGGAAATTCAAATTACATTATTATAGTGTTCCTTGCGGCCTTCCAGTTTAGTGTGTAGACTGGCAGACACATTCAGTGTCAACGAGCTGCTTGAACTGCACTCCGTAAGTCTGTCCCTTAACACCTTGCCATTTCCACGTGCGAGTAAAGAGCTGTCCTGAGGTTTTGAGAGTTGCTGGGTATGTGCTGGTAGGGTGACAGCACAGGTGGCTGTTCAGAGGGACATCTGACTGTGTCCAAAGAGCAATAGAGGCACTGTTGATAGTCATATCAGTAATTTGCTGTTTTAATTCCATGGTGGTCTCACAGGGTCACTGGTCACCCTTTCGTGCCTTTCCCACCGGGTCGTGTGCCGGGTGATCGGCAATGCTGACCCAGCTGACTCTGTCCAGGACAATGGGACTTCGGATGACTTCTGGGTAACTCGGCTGGAAAGCAATTATGGGTTCTACATCGGCCTGGGCTTGGCTGTCTTCTCCAGCTTCCTCATCGGAAACAGCGTCATCCTCAAGAAGAAGGGGCTGCTACGGCTGGTGGAGAAGGGAGGCACCAGGGCAGGTAAGAGTTCTGGAGGGGGGCAGGAGGGAGGAGGTCCACGTGTTCCCAGAACCACACACATCGTCCAAACTCCAGCACTTGTATGGCAAGGGAACACTTCTGGGTACACATGTCAGCCTTCCGTCAGCAATGTCAGACGGACCTTTTCTGCATGTATGTTTGCGTGCGAGACTCAGAGCAGTGCTCTGCTGGAGCCGAGGAGCTAATTTACAGAGCGCTGCATTGGAAGGGGTCAGCTAAAAGCAGCATTCCCCTGCCTTGCACCGCAAATAGCAAGTCACATGCACTGTGTGATCAGAGTGAAACCACCAAAAGAACAATATGCGCCCATCGCAGCTCTTGCACAGGAAAGTGTGAGGCCAGGGGGAAGCAGAGTGTTAAAAGCTCTTTGAAATGTGCCCCTTTGCATAAAGGTGCAAGTCATCCCCACACCACAGACCGGAGCAGAACAGCACAGCTCCATGACCCCACTCTTGCTCTTATTGATGCGCTGGGCAGCTTTGCCACCAAATCACCGAGACAAGGATGCAGCCCCATGTGCCTTAATTGCATTAGCAAGAGCCATTTTTTAATGCGGGACTGCACGCCTGCGATCTGTATGAACTCTGCTTGTGGTTTTCAGAAAGCATACTTCTGAGGTATGTTGCTCAACAATGTGTAGATAACTTTCCTCTAGCATCAAGCTCTTAGGGCAAGGCATGTGTTTATGTGCACGTATATATGGATGGGAAATGGTGGAGGAGCACTGCCTACAGCAGAATTGCACTGTGGAATTGGACACATCCCATCAGCATTGCAAACATTCGTTCTAGCCGTAGCGTAAGTCCTACCTGGCAGCTGACCTTCTTACATAACTACAAACCAAAATAATGATAATTAAAATACTACTGCTTCCCAGTTCTGGCCTAGAAATGCTTCTTAAACCATTTTACAAAGGAAGTCAGTATCACTGTCCCCATTTTACTGTGTCCCCATCTGAGGGCACAGAGGCATGAAATGAAGTAACTGTGCAGAGTCAACCAACAGGTGAGCAGCAAAGCTACCAACAGCACCTGAGCCACAGTCCAGTCTCGAGTCTGTCTCCATCCCCTGCCATTAGGCTGCCTGCATACAACTGCTGAACTCACATGGGTTTGCTTTTTGCCTTATATTTGTGCAATGAAATACCGGTATTGTTTCAATTGTAGATGATGTCTCTCTCCTCCTTCTCTCCGTGAACTTCTCCCACAACAGAGCCAAGCAAGTAAAAAAAGAGCAAACCCCTCCCTATTTTTCAGGATGTTTAACCAGGAATTAGGGATTAATGACAGAAAATTGCAGCTGACAGAGTTCTTGAGGAAAAAAACCCCAACCAAACAAAACCGAAAACAACACAGCAATTTCTAAGGAATACCAAAATGTAATATTTGAACTTGAGGAACGAGAACAGGCTGAATTCTAGCAGATTCCTGTCCGCCTCATCATTTCCCCCTTTTCCTATCTCACCCTTTAATCTCTCAGTCCCCATGTTTCACCCCTGCTATCTGAGCACACCACTTTTCTCCAAGGCAGGTCAAACATTGCTGTTACTGACAGCTCTGGTCAGGTCACACTTGTCAAAAACATGGGCTGTCTCTGACCCAGTAAAATCAGGGTTCACAATGTCAGCAGGCTCAAGCTCCTTACATCTAACAGCCTGTGGGTTAAGACCAGAGCTGGATTAGCTCCCAACACAGTTTGTCCATTCTCCCTCATTTATATGCACATTTTCTTTCTTTGAGTTGTTCCAATGCCAGGAATCATTTTTCATCAGAAACGCTTGGTCACATAATGGCTGTTCCACATAAAGTTAATATTAGGATTTCTGGCAGTTCAGGCTGAGGCCTTATGATAAAAAGCAGCGTACAAAAGGAGCAGATAGCTTCTGGCAGAGGACGCAGAAAGCCTTCACCATGACCGTAGAGCAACACAAACTAAAGCACCACATGTCCACACAGAGCAACCAGCCGGTTTTTCCCACCTTCACCTTTCATAGCTATAACCCCCACTTGAGCTGGGTTTGGAAAAACTCATTGCCTTACCTTAGGGCCCATACGTGAGACTCCGCAGCGAGCTGGTGCAACGTGAAGCAAAGCGCAGGGTCTCCGCAGGCAGGACACAGGGTGGCAGTGTCCCAGGGAGCAGCCTTTGGGTGGGGGGCACCCAGCACAGGGCAGGCCCTGCCATCCTTCATCCCTCTGCTCCAGGAGCATCCCATAGTGAACAGGCAAGCGGAACATGCAAGATGAAACATGACGAGTCCATGGGGCCTCAGCTGCAGTGTTTATCGCTGGGTTTAGGGACTGATGTGCCCTGATGAACCAGCGAGGATGCCCACAGGTCCCAGGGCTGAAGGGCAGCCCCAAACTCCATGCTGCAGCAGGGGTGGCTTCATCCCGGGCTGATAACCTCTGTGGCTTTGGGGCAGTGGGTGCCATTAAACAACTGCTTTTATTGTATATGCATCTTCCAGCCCTAAGTGCCAGTTTCTGCTAATCCCTTGACTCAACATAATTTCCACATAGGATGGCATGCCTGCATGTTCTGTCCTTCCAGGCTGTTTTCTTTGCCACACTCTTCCCCTTGCAATTTATCCCTCTCCAAAGGGACATTTCTCATCTCTTACTCCGAAGAACATGGTTGTTAACTCCTGCATACCTGTGTACTTTGCTTCCCCAGGAGATGGAGGCCACGGCTACCTAAAGGACTGGCTCTGGTGGGCTGGCTTGTTAACCAGTAAGTAGAAGCTGTTTCCCTGGGTTTGCAGCTTTTCCAGGGTCTGTCCCTGTGAATCAGGTGTAGAACAAGCCCAGCATCTGGTGGCTTGAAGCCTTTTTTCTTGCAAGTTCCCCCATCATCAGCAGAGGTACCTCAAGGAGAGTGGAGACAGTGCGCCACGCAGGATTGCCCTCACCATCCTCCTGCAGGGCTGGTAGAACTTGCTAGCTCAGTTTTACCTGATCGAAAGCACGAAAAGCCAGGTTTTAATAAGGTAGCTGGCTGGCCTCTCTGCATACCAGGCACAGGGCAAACAGCCTCCTGTGTGTGCCTGGGGACTCCAGGCAAGGTTACTGCTGCAGCACAAGGAGGATAGCAAAGAGGTGTGGGTAGCAGCTCCTTTCTCAAGCAAAGCTTTCTTTGCCTTAGAGGAAGCCTTAAATCCTTCTTTTCATACTGCAACATTACAGTATCTTCTCAAATTGGACTACAGCTGTCCAAAGAGCAGCAAAGGGTTTTTCAGAGCAGTCTTTTCTAGCTCTTAGTACTGCAGCAACAGTTCAAGGTGTCCCCACCGCACTCTGCCCTTGCAGCTCCTACTGCACAACCACCAGAGCACAACCCATAAGCAAACACACAGTACTTGCTGCTCAAGGGACAAGGACAGCTCAGCCAGAGAGTAACACTATCAACCTCAAGGAGACACTTTGTAGGTAAGGAGCAGCCTCCCAGCAGCTCCCATAACAGCCCACCCCCTCATTAATCACCCAGACACACTGCAGCTGCCTGCCTGGGCTTTGGGGGTTTAATGAGTTAATATGGATCAGCTGTGACATGGCCAAGCCCTGGCACCCTCCAGCCCTTCTCCGTGTGGGTGCAGGGTTCCAGGGATGCTGCTCTGCTTGCATTAATTTGTAATGGAGAGATTTTCACCCACTATCTGGTCCTGTTTAGCAGCAGCATGAAACCCCCATAATAAAATCCACTCTCTAACTGACATCTTACTAGTTTGCAAGCCCACAAGAGAAAACACAAAAGGTATACTATAACTTACTGGTATTTATTTTTCTTGTGTTTGTTCAGTGGGTGGAGGGGAAGCTGCCAACTTTGCCGCCTATGCCTTTGCTCCTGCAACTATTGTCACGCCTCTGGGGGCTCTGAGTGTGCTCATAAGGTGATTTATATGTCTATAGTTTGTCTTTTTTTGTTTGCCTGTTTGTCTTGTAAGATAGAAAGATTGAAGTGATGCTAATATGATTTATTCTGCCTAAAGGAAAAAATGTCTCAGTGTTTTCTAAAAATCGCTCTAACAGTTGTTGTCCTTTTGGAGGATCATTTGGAAACCGCTGAATTAAGTAGCATGCCCTTCTGCAAATGCTGCATGTAGATAGCAGCCACATACACTTCAGGTTAAATTATTGCGAATATCAGTGTCACTTCCTCCCTTGTTCTAGTTCATTAGCCAATTGAAGGTTGGTTTTTTTGTTTTGTTTTGTTCTTGTAGTGAACAGTACTAAAAATCTAAAAGGGTCAAAAATATCAGGCTTGTTTTTATACTGTCTTTTGTTTGCCTTTTATTTTCTAGGCTTTTAGGGTGCTCTGATGTTTTGTTTTTATACTTCTGTCTGTTGCCAAAAGGGCTGAAACCCTATTTTATTTCTTTATTTTAAAAAAGGAGATTCATATCAAAATACATGACTCCAGGTACTGAAGGTTCTGTAGAAGGACTGTTACTGTGAAATGGGACCAGTCTGGTCCCAAATTTTTATGGACAATAACTAGATATTTTTGCAGATGTATCTATAGCCCCAGTACCTTGAGTTTCTCTGGGGCTTAATAGTTCTGATGATTTAGTTAAAATTAATGTAACTCTTCTGTTGTTAGGTTGGGGTTTTTTTCACTGTTACACTGGTCCTCGAAGGACTTGGGCACTAAAGGCTTCATAATACCTAACAGCTCATGAGTGCATCTGTAGACCCTGAAAATATTTCTGAGGATGTGCTAACACATTCAGCATTTTTTCACCTTGCTGGTACATGAACTGTGATCTATAGATCACACCTGCACCTCTGCGGGTTCGGCTGTCAGTAGATGCAATGTGATTGTGTATTAACACACTGGAATCCAACACATTCACTCCAAATTTGTGTCACATGAAGGCATTCTTTACCTTATTTTAGCTGTTATTCCTTCTTTAAAGGACTTTAAAGCACCAGCTGACATTTTTCTGTGCTGTGCAGTGCCATCCTGTCTTCGTATTTGCTTGGAGAACGGCTCAACCTGCTGGGAAAGCTGGGCTGCATGCTCAGCCTTGTGGGCAGCACCGTGATGGTGATACACGCCCCAGAGGATGAGGAGGTCACCACTCTGGATGAAATGTCTTCTAAGCTGAAAGAGCCAGGTACACAGGAGGTCGTGTTTTCTCTCTCGGCGCTGGGCAGCACATACTGCTCCCCATGCCCGCTGCTCAGTTTTGAGTTGCTTCCTTCCCTCTTCCAGGTTTCCTCGCTTATGCTGCGATCCTCTTGGCTGTCTGCTTCCTCCTGATCTTCTACCTCGGACCCCGCTATGGCCAGAGCAACATCCTCGTCTACCTCACCATCTGCTCTGTTATTGGTGCCTTCTCCGTGTCCTCGGTCAAGGGCCTGGGTATTGCCATCAAGGGCTTCTTTGCTGGCCGGCCTGTGCTGCAGCACCCATTGACGTGGATCCTAGTCATCACGCTGGTGGCATCCATCACTACACAAATTAACTACCTCAATAAGTCTCTAGACATTTTCAATACCTCTTTGGTGTTTCCCATCTACTATGTGCTGTTCACCACCATCGTCATCACAACTTCCATCATCCTCTTTAAGGAGTGGGTCACCATGACCGTAGTTGACATCATCGGAACAGTTTGTGGCTTCCTCACCATCATTTTGGGGGTATTTTTACTCCATGCCTTCAAAGACATGGACGTCAGCTTAGGGAGTCTACGACAAGTACTCCAGAGCGGAGAGCAAGCGCCGGTCACCCGAGATGACAAGAACATCCTGATAGAGGTGGACAACTCCAGCATCGCCCCAGAGGATAAACCCAAAGTATTCATGATCTATACCTAGCGTGTTACATGCGAGGTTGGGTGAATGGGTTGATGTTAATATTCCAGATGCCAGTGAGGCGATTTAAAAAAGGAAAAGCAGAGAATAAAACCAACAGTGTCTTATCCAAAGCTTGGCGGAGTCAAGCCAAGTCTTTTGGATTGGATCTTTATCATGGTGTGGCAGCAAGGGGTATGTTTAATCCTCACTGGGCTTTAATACCTGCAGCCACTGAAAATGAAAATCCTCTTGAAATACGGTATTCCTGGGACAAAGCTCTTCTCTGAGGCCCCTTCTTATTCTTGGCAGGGCTAATGTTTACTCTTGCACTTCTTCCCCGGGGTGGCCATTGATGTGTTTATTTCCAGGCCCTGCTTGAGTAATTGATTAGTGTTTTTTGTCTTTTCTTTTCCTTTCTAGACACTTGCATGAACTCTAAAATACACGCCACTATCTCAAACGGAGGTGAGAGACAAGGACTGAATGGTGCACACCTGCTATTCAGACTGCGCTCATCCATGTTTAATTACTTGCTCTGCAGATATGGGACAAGGATATTGGTGAATATGGGCAAAACATGGTGAATTTTGGAATAGATGCTCACTTAGGCTCAGTAGCAGGACCCAAGCCATGAAGCATTTTTACAGGACCACGGCAGAGAAATCTTTTTCAGCTTTTGTTTCTTGTGAGGTACAGGAGCTTTCCTGCAGTACAGTGTTAATTAGTTTTATGGGTGGGTTGGTTTGTTTGGGTTTTCTTCCTTAGTAGCTACGGTGCCCGGGCTATGTTGATGTTGGTGGTGAAGCTGTTGGGCCTGATCCAGACCTCACCAGAGCAAGGGGCTGCTCCTGCTCAGGCTGGGGAGCTCTGGCAGGGTAAACCCCATGTCAGGAGAAACACTGGCACCATCTTCAAGATTTTTTGTGGTCTGTGAAAGTCTTTTCAGCCTGAAAGTCCAAGTGGCTGTAAATCTTAAGTATTTTTTTTCTTAGGAAATGTCTTGACCTTGGAGAGGCCCCCAACTCTGAGCCCCATGACCTGTCCTGCTATTATTTAAGCCCAGAAGCTTTTCTTTCTTTTGTTTGTTTGTTTAGAGGGAGGCCTGAGCTGCATGTTAAAAGCCAAACAGGCATAAGCGGGTGATCCTCTGCAGAGCTGTAGGGAGCAGTTTATCCCAGAGCGGTCCTGTTCACCCCTCTCCATCTTTCTCAATATAGTACAGATGTTACCTGGACTCTTGCTCACAGCTCACCTTCAAAACCCCCTTGGTTGTATATCAACGGTGAGGGCGAAGGGATGGGAGAAATAACATTTTGAGCTGGGAGGTGAAAAGAGAAGGTATTACCACAGTTAAATGTTTCTCCCATCTTGCTGCTAGGTCTTATAGCACAAGGAGACTGGAGCTCATTTTTCTCACAGCAAATCCTAAACTGGGAGCAGCAAAGCCTAAGCTGGCTTTGCCAAGCTGGCTTAGTCCAGAGGAAGCTCTGGCTGGGTTGGCCCTGGACCACGGCACACACTGATGCTGAGATGCTGACCTGATTATACCTGGGTCTGAGCATCGCTGAGCAAATGCAACTTGGGGTTGGGGGGGGAGAGGAATATGCAATCTCTTATTCTAATAACATTTCAGTACTTTTTTTTTTTTGGAATGTGGAAAGGGAAATAAAGGCTTTTTCTAAAAAAAAACCAAAAACCCAAAAAACTAACAACCCTTGCAGCTGTATCTGAAAGTTTTTAATGCTTTCTCTGATCTTACTGGTGTAGCCGTAAAGGGTAAACGGGCTTGAAGGACAGTTTACAGCAGAAAGAGCATCTGGGGCAGAGAGTAAAACAGCAGCGCCCTCCTTTGGTAGCAGAAAATAATCCAAGTAATTCACTGGCTTTGGTTTTGGCATCCTAATTGGTGTAATGTTTTATGCGTTTTATTTCAGAAATAGATTGTAAACGAGACTCATCCTTCTCACTGCGTAGAACTGCATTTCATAAAAGCCATTGCCCCAGCTATCCTGCCATCTCTGGACAAATGCCACGTGTAAAATCAAGATTTGAACCAAAATAGTACACAGTGACAGAATATTTGTTAATGACAACTGACAAATTTATTAAAACTAGGCAAAAGGCACAATGAATTGCATTCTTCAAGTATTTGCATAGATACACAGAGAGCATTATTGTAAACCATTAATATGTGGACACAGGAGAAAGTGAGATGTATTTTGGTATATGTTCTTCCAAATAACATCTTTTAAAAAAAAAAAATAATCACATTTTACCATCTTTTACTCCTGCAGTTCCCCTA
The DNA here is from genome assembly GCF_000737465.1 of Haliaeetus leucocephalus. NCBI lineage: Eukaryota > Metazoa > Chordata > Aves > Accipitriformes > Accipitridae > Haliaeetus > Haliaeetus leucocephalus. The sequence goes on from NW_010973092.1 coordinate 9,076,882, forward strand.
TTCTTATTCACTCAACTTGGACACATATCAGAAATTAAAAGGACTTACTTAAAACTACATTTTGGAGACTTTATGATATTCCAGCAATAGTTTTCGATTACGCTTTGGGCATGTCCAGTTCTCTGAGATTTGTGTGTCGGGTAGAATTTTCTAAAAGCTTGATGTCATGTTCACATGAAATGCAGTGAAAATATTCTTCATGATTTTTGTTGGCCATTTGATAAAGATCAGGGGCTGTAGCAGAAGTATGCTGCTGTCTTTAGCAAGGGCTCAGATATAAGATCAAGTTTTTGTGGTTGAATCTGTACTACTGCAATGTATGTACAGTATGTGCCCAGCTTACTGCTCCAGCTGTGAGCAGTAAAACATGCCATTACATAGCCACATTAGCTGCACCCCAAGAAACAACAAGTCTGGGGGTTGTTTGAATATAGGTTGTTTATATGTAATATAATATACCCCAACTATAGAAAAAGACATATAAAGATTAGAAAGCTATGTCTTTCACTTGCCATCCCTTATTTCAGAGAGAAGTATTTCAGGTTGGTTTGTTTTCCAGGCATATAGAAGGTAAGAAAAGGTCCAAAATGATCAAGATAAGGAATAATCAACCAGAAATTCAAGACACACCCTGTGTACTGTTTCCTTGTGGAGAAAGAGGTAGTAAAGTTGTGAAAACTAGCGTGGTTTAAGTCATCCTACAGATATACTGCTACATATAACTACAAATTTAATGAGTGCTTAGGCTTTATCTGTTTTTTTTTTTCCAATCAGTAGAGCTTAGGGAAAGAGAACTATCAGACAAGACACTCTTTCTTTATGCCAATAATAGTTTCTCACATGTGCAGCAGCAATCACACTGAGGATTTGTCCATAATAAATCAGACACAACAGAACTGTTGTAACCATAGCTCCAGAATTCCCTGTGCTCTCCTAGGAAATCATTTCAAGGAAAAAAAAAAGAAAAAAATTTGGCATAACAAAAGGTCTTAATTTAAAATCCTGAGAAAAAATATACGAAAGCCCAAATGATTAGGAGAAAAAAAAACCAACAAATTCGTAAGGGAAGGTCCTCAGGGTCAGAACCATCAGCTGCTTAAAGTGCACACAGACAGCTCTCTCCATCCATGTCCTGGAGAAAAAACCTGGAGTAAATGAGCTGCCCTACAAAAGCACCACGTGTTGCATTAAGATTTCTGCTATTTTACCACCTGGGCAATTTTAAGGTAGGTTTCTCACTAGTATGGGGAGCAGACAGCCCCTGCTGAATTACTGCTCACCACAGACCGAAGCCTGAGGAGACACGTGCAAAAGTGTCTACTGATGATCCATGGTACCGTATGCTGGAGAGGAGGTTTCAGCACTGGCTTTTGCTGAGCTTCCTTCTGGCCATTTGCTCTCTGTCTTGGTCAGAGGATTTCCCTGTCGTACCTTGACTGTGTCCCAATGACACGGATGAGAGCGCACGGGCCACGCTGGGGATGCTGTCGGGTCTTACAGCACTGGGGCAAGACAAGCGAGTGCTGGAGGATAGACAGGTTGCAACACTTGCTGAAGATGGCTATATGGGGAAAATAATTAATCTGCCCTATTAAAACTAATCAAAATCCACAGTGACCCACAAATTGTTTTAACCAGGAATATTTCCATGGTTTGCTCCCTGTTGTGGCCCTACTTGCCACCCACTGTAAACTGAGAATAAGCTGAAGAAAGTTGTCAATGGCTGCCTTCCGCTCTCCCAAGGGGCAGCGGTTTCTGTATAGCACCAGCGTTTGCTCCTGCAGCTGTGTGGATGAGCTGAGGAAACCAACAGGGCTGGGTCTTACATAAAAGCCCATTGGGGCCAGCACCTGCACTCACAGCTTGTTCACCCTGGTAACACTTAAATAACTGATTAAAAATACGTGAAGCCCCAATCACCCCATCCCTGCATTGGATATTGCACAATAATATGTAAATACCGTATAAACAAGTCATCCCTATATGGAAAAGGCTATCGGTAGAGAGGGTTGAGTTCAGCTTGGCATGTACCAGCGCAGTTCCCAGGGGCACTCCTGCCAAGCCTGACTGCAGCTTGTTGAGTCACATAGGAAACAGGTGAGGCTAGAGGAGAGGAACTGTGAATGGTTTTTTGAGTGATGAAGGGCATCCAGTTCCCTGTGAAGGTCAGAGCAGGTCAGGAACAGACTGCTTCATGAGTGCCCACGGGAGCCCGGCTGTCCCACTTTCAAGACGTTCGCTGCTCCAGCCGTCCCGACACCAGTATTCTGGGTGAGATGGAAAACAGGGAAAAGAGAGAGGAGTGAGCACTGATGAAAGAGCAAACGCTGCCATCTCCCTCTCCTGCGGCTGATGTTACAGCTGGCCAGGGGAAGCCTGTCTCTGTTCATACACATTCACACCTTAATGCATCACATAGGAAACCCTACCACCAGGAGCACAATGAAGTTCATGCGGTTTTCTCCATTTTTCCAGCTGGCCTCAAGTAGATTGCAGGCTAGAGGCAGCACCTGTGGTGCATGGAGTGGAGGTGTTTTGTGTTAAGGGGTCCAGTTTGCAGGGAGCTGAACTCAGTGACTAGAAGTCCCTTATTAAGGACAATTTGGGGAAACACTCCCTTCAGAGAAAGCATCTCCTTAGCTGTGGCTAGAAAGGCTGGAGAGAATTTCTTTTCCTTACTGGGGTCCTCAAGTCTTGTTTGGACCTTCGTGTTTTGCTGCTCTTCACTAACCATTCTGGGTCACGCACAGCTTGCCCCCACCATTGCTCAGCCCCACTCACACCAATGTCTTATCTGAGGAAGTACTCAGGGATGTGGAGGACTGAATTAACTGTTTTGCTTAACCCAGTAAATGCTTAGTAAGGAACAGGTAACAACAGAGACCCCTGCAATAAAGGCAACCAACCCAACAGCCTCTCCATTCCTACCCGCCGGGGCTGCGCATGAGGGTGTTTTACAGTACGATAGCAAGGTTACTCCCTTCAGCGTACTTTTATATATTGCCCAGTGGTGAGGGGATGCTGCTGTGCTTCCCATCACGGCACTCAGCGCCTACCTCTGCAGCAGGCTGGAGTCGTCCTGGGGTCCTGGGGTGTGCAGGAGGCAGTGAGACGGCAGGGCTGTTCCCTGGCCAGTCTCTGGGTCTGGCTGGGATGGGATTAGCTGGCAAAGCTCTTTGGGGTGGCTGGGGCCTAGAAATATCCTATGCAAGAAAGAAACAATTTTGAATTCTCAGCCTGGACACAGCCTGAAAACAGAGATAATATTTGCATTCACTTTACATGGCCTGAACTTCTGGGTATGGCCACAGGTCCTCCAGACCTTTTGGGGTTTTTTTTCTTTTTTGTAGGTCTGAGACAGCAGACTGGGTATGCAGCTGCCCACCTTGAGGTCTCTTGTTTGGAGTTAACCCCAGGAATATTACCATCTAACGGCTGCATGATGAAAACCAGGAGAAACCTTACAGACTGGGCAGAAATCCCCATCGCAACTCAGCCTGTAGTGTCTCTGCCTGAGGCAAAGGACTGAAGGGACACAGGTAAAACCATGCTGGCAAAGACCTCTCCCTCTCTAAAGCAAAGAGGGAGCGCAGGTGGCTGCCGCTATGGCTTATTGTATTATGCAGGTGCTTAGTGGTTTTCAACATGTACGAGTTTTTCACCTATCCAGTTTCATGAAGACTGGATGGCCTTAAACTGCTGGGCAGCTGGCTTCGAGCTGAGGACAACCAAACAGGGTAACAGGGTTACCTCGCTCTGCCTCCTAAATGGAGCTGCAGGCTAAAAGCATGTCATGTTCTGGCTACTAGATGATCCAGAAGTTTTAAGCCTTGAATTTTGCAAGCAATAGGGAAGCTATTTTCCAGAGCGTTTTAATTAGCCACATTATTGATGCACTTAAGGTTGGTTTTCACACACATAAGCTCACTATATGATTGCCCATACAATGCCTGTAAACCCTATGTACATGTGCCCTACAAACACACACAGCCCTGTACCCACCTACAGTCAGTTATGACTTTGTTTGTGCGCACAGCTGTCCCTAATAGGATACTCAGAGCATTATATTTTCCATTTGTCTAATGACTTTCAGTGTAAAGCATGACCCTGGGGAGAAGTTACCCACACAAGAACTAACTGCCTGCTGTTGCTTAGTCTCTGTGCTGTCGCTGGCTTACAGGTGTTGATCTAATAAACACAGCTGCACTCACAACTTGGAGGGCACCCAAAAACCCTGCAGTCTCCTTAGACTAGGCATAAATGTGATGCTCGACGGCCACATCAGCCGATGCTTGGGGATCTATCGCTCTCCAAGGACCCTGCCCTGTGACGGCAGGAAGGACAAGGCAGACTAAATCCCACCGACTGCCGGGTCCAAAGAGCTCCTGTAGGAATAGCAAGAGAGCAAATCTGGCAGATACTACAAATGTCTAGGAAGGATGCCGACACTAGCAAACAGTGAAATTAATGATTTCCCCTGTACCTTCTACAGTTTGTGTCACTCCTCCAACCGAGAAACAGTAAAGTTTCTTTTGGAAATCCTAGAAAAAGTGTTCCATCTAGTAGGTCTGACTGAGATAAAGAGACTGGATGCATTGAGGAGGGAACACAATGGAGATTGTGGGGAACTTGTCAACAACCAGCTGGGAAGGATACCTATTCCTTATTGACTACAGTCAGCTTCCTGCTTTTGTTTTAGTTTTCTTTCCTGCTGAAGTGCCGGCTGTTCACAGGAACAACAGAGCTAGAAACAAATCCCATTCACTAAAATATTTTGGGTTTGTTTTCCTCTGTATCTTTCAGAGAGAGACTGCCTGGGAGCCAGCCTCCTGCTATCCCCTGTAACTGAGCCCTTTGCTTCTTTGTTAGACATAACCTGATAAAGCTAGTAAGGAAATATTTTGGTAAAATGGGCTTAAGCCCATCTGAGTGATTTGCTATCCTTCCCATAAGAATGTGGGGTCCATACTAAGCTCAGAACAAAATTGCCAGCAAAAGAAGTAAATCAATACCCTTTCCTTATAACCCTCAAAATAACCTCCTGGCTAGGATGCTCACATAAGATGGGGTCAGTCTGGGTTAAGACTAATGTTTCCTAGGCAACATGCTAAAGGTCCCATTTCTGGTCCACATCAAAATTTTTTTGAGGCTCCCAAGGCTTTAGTCCAGGAATGGCCAAATGCAAGATACCCGAGGGATCTTCCCAAGGAATGGAGATTCTGTACTCAGTACTGAACCTCAGGCTTATCACTGCCTGTAATCTCAGAAGGGCTTGTTTCCAGGAGATAAAATACATGCAAATGGTAAAAGGAGCTATGCTAGGCTTGCTTAGGGAAAAATCCATACAGTCCTTTTATTCCTGGCAAATCATCTATCTGATCTGCAGCTAAAAAATGTTTAGATGACCTTGGTAAGGTGAATGCTGCTTTGTGATCCGAGCTACCTGACTTCAGGTCCAGGTCAGAGGTATCAGGGGACCCGAATTAAGAGTAATTGTGCCTGCTGGCATCCAGCACAGTCATTGTCAGCTGCACTACAAAGCAAGGAAAACCACCAGTAATTGTCCTGTGGCGAGATGGAGCACGCATTAGTGAGCACAATAACTCCTACACCCCCCTCCCATGGTTAGAGAGATTTCACCAGCCTCACTCAGAAGAAACTTCCCATCAAACAGCATCTGCAGGACAGCGGGGCGACTCCGTACCTGAGAGAGGGGGGGTTTGGGAGCAGGGGGTGCTGGCCGGCTTGGGGGTGTCCGCCGGGCAACGTCCTTTGCAGGTGCCGGCTGTGCTGGCCCAGTGGGCTGCCCCACGCCGCAGCTGTAACCGGCGGAGAAGGCGGGTGGCTGCTGCGAGTTTATTCGGAGCCCTGGAGCTTGCTGGGGAGGAGGTTTTGATGGGATTTCAGGGAAGCCAATCACCTGTGCAGAAGACCCAGAAATCCCCGGAGTTAGGTATTTCCACTTCAAACCACCTTTTTACTCTCTGTTACGCTTTTGAGGATCTACATGAGGTCTATGAACCACATAGTAGAAAATATTGCCTGCAACACCAGTATGTGTTGTATATGTCTAGCAGACCTTGATTAGGTAGATTGGGACAATTTGGGATCACAAAGCAGAAATAGGAATCAAGAGAACAAAGTAACTCAGGCATTAGTGTTATATGTGACTGCAAATAAAATAGTTCTGAGAGGGGGATGTGACAGAAGAGGATCTATCAGGAGCAACAAGCAGCCACACAGGCCTGGTCAAATCCCAGCTCTTGCCTTTAAAGAAATCACTAGAAATAGATACTACATACAGCTCCCACTGGCTTTCAGCCATGGGTGATGTCTGTCTACTTTTGTGTGGGATCCTTTGATAAAACCACTGCCCAATCGCAGTGTGAGCTGGAACCACATCCCACATCTTAGGGCAACTGCATCTCTCCCGAGGCAGGTGGAAGGTGACCTTGCCCTTACCTTCCTCTGCTCCTGGGGGGTTTTCAACTTGAAGGCAGGGTTTGCATGCCCATTTCCAGAGGTGTCGCTGAAAATGAGAGAAAGAAAAGAGTGTTATTTACTTGATATGTTTTCTCCTTTTTCTTTGCTGTATTTTCCATTATGTTTTAACTGAAGTAAAAAAATGAGAAGCAAATACGGACTATACCAACAAACCCATTTAGTTATATTCCTCACAGCCTTTGCAATTTCTCTTCTGTGCTGACACTGAAAGGGGGTGGATGCAAGCAGACAAGGCACAGCACTGACAATTTACCTGAACTGTGGGGTCTTCTTTAGAGAACAGATGGCAAATCTATTCCAGCATTTCATATAATAGAATAAAAACATGATTCCAATGAGAAGGAGAATGGGAGCCAGGATTGCGAGAGTTATCACAACTGCTGAAGGGCCTGAGGGCAAGAAAGTAGAGTTAGTTAAATGGAAAACTCTCTGCTCCCAATCTAACTCAAGTCCTTCTGAGGTGCCACCACAGCAGAGTTGGACCCACTCACCTTCAGGCGTGGGGGGACCACTGTCCAAGCTTCCTCCTCTCCCCTGCTTGTTGCAAAACGGGGGGGCCCACCCCTGGTTGCAGTGGCAGTTCTTGTTGTTATTGCAGACCTGGAGCAGGAAGACTCAGAGACTTTAGTGCCAGCTCCTAAAGAATCTGCAAGCTAAATAAAATGAAGCCCTTGCTGGATAATGCACTACAGAAGAAACTCTTATTGGCATAAATAGGGAGTTAAGTACCGGGAAACATTTTCTTTTCAGGAGTGACAGTGCCTTTTATTCTCTCAGAAATTGTCCCTTTTTCCAAAAGACAAGTGGCTGAAGGGCCACTAACCTGGATTCAGGACAAAAGCAGCATTTAAAAGTTCCTTTCTCTTGTTCTTATCTCAAAACTGAAGGACTTCCATCCAGTGAAGGTTTCTTTTTTGCTTGGCCCATTGCTATTTGTTTTATTGTCTAGGCAGCCCCTGGAGGGGGCCTGATCCCTCTGGTTAGGGATGTCCTGTGCTAATTGTAACATTTAATTTGATTCTGTGGAATAGCTGACAACTATTTCCTACAGCTTCACAGACTGTGAGAGAGGAAGCAGACTGGGAACGAAAGACCGGGTTGAGTCCCTCTCCTTGTCAGGTACATCATGGGGCCTCCCAGGCTGCTCAGGGAGGCACACACTGCTGCATTTATCACTCCTCTCCATTGCCTAACTGGACTATAGGGATGGAGAGATGCTGATGTTTTGTGCCAGAAACATCTACAAAAGGTATAAAAAGTTCTCGCCAGCCTTTTCTTTCCATCCCCTGCGGGCATAGCATAGCACAGTTTGGAATAAACTGTTCTAAACATGACTTTTTACTCTTTTTCCCTCAGTAAGTCTGATTTTTTTTTTATTTAATCTAAACTGGGCCCAGAAGTTTTTTCTGTAAGATTACCCCTTCTTGTTTTCCATTCATTGCAATTCATATCCCTCCTGTGGACTTCCTTAAATCCTATGTCAAAGGGACACTCACAGACCAGAAAATGCATCAAACATGGAAGGAATGTGCAAATTAATAATCAAGAAGCCGGAGTCTGGAGCAAACCTAAGCATGGTATCAGAACTGAGTTGAACAACCATCCACAGATGAATGGCAGCTCATCCTGCTTCAGTATGAAATGGAGATGAAAAGGAAGGCACCTACTCCATGCCCATGGCACTTCTTGCTACAGCTTTCAGACTCGAAGATGATGGATGTGTTCTGGCAGCGTCCCTCAAAGCAAACCTGCAGAGAAAGGATCCAAACACTTAGCGCTAGCTCTTTGGGTTATGTACCATATTACCGCCTCACTATTTCGTGACTTGTGGGGTCCCAGACACCTTGGCAATACAAGTAATACCATGGTGTCCTGGTTTTGGCTGGGAAAGAGTTAATTTTCTTTCTAGTAGCTGGTATAGTGTTATGTTTTGGATTCAGTGTGAGAAGAATGTTGATAACACACTGATGTTTTCAGTTAGTATAAACACTACTTAGCAACAAGTCAAGGATTTTTCTTTCAGCTTCTCCTGCCCAGCCAGCAAGAAGGCTGGAGGGGCACAAGGAGTTGGGAGGGCACACAGCCAGGACAGCTGACCCCAACTGGCCAAAGGGGTGTTCCATACCGTGTGATGTCATGCCCAGTATATAAACTGGGGGGAGTTGGCCTGGGGTGGGGATCGCTGCTCGGGAACTAACTGGGCGTCGGTCAGCAAGTGCTGAGCAATTGCATTGTGCATCACTTGTTTTGTATATTCCACTCTTTTTATTATTATTGTCATTTTATTATTGTTATTATCATCATTATTAGTTTCTTCCTTTCTTTTCTATTAAATTGTTCTTATCTCAATCCACAAATTTTACCTTTTTCCTTCTGATTTTCTCCCCCATTCCACTGGGTAGGAGGGAAGTGAGTGAGCGGCTGTGTGGTGCTTAATTGCTGGCTGGGGTTAATCCACGACCCCTGGGCAGGACAACAGGCCATGAAGCTAACCCGGTTCCCAAGGAAACATTTAATCACTACCCTGAATCGCATCTAACACACATCAGAGAACTCAGAAGTTCATAGCTTGGCCATGCCCGTGTGGCAAGTCTGTGGAGGAGCTCTCATCTGTCTTGATTTCTAATTGTGTGTCACCTCTAAGCAAAACAACCTCAACCAACTAGCAAATCCCAAATTTAGCACTGGCCCTGGCCTTCATGTGGTAATGACTTAAGATAAGGCCTTTGGTTTGTATTCTTCCATTACTTCTCAGAAGCCTCTAAGAAATTATTTTTCTCTTGCTTTGCTCAATGAATGGCTTGATAACCACAAAACACTTTCCAGACGGAAAAGTGATACCTTGAACCTCCCCAAAACCATTACAGGCAGGACTGTACCTACATGATGGCTCCCACATTTTGTTCCTGTCAGCACCAAGCCAGGATCGAGCATCTCCTTTTCTTCACTCTCAGATCTGTATACATGGGTCCCTCGGCACCTCAGCTGTGTCCTCTGCGTGCGGATAGTTGTGTCTATGGCCACCGCATTGGACTGCAGGGGTTTGGAAGCAGAGCTCTGGCACTGGATCTTCCCACATTTAGCATCTCTGATTTCAAAGGAAAGGCTAAAGTGATTATTTCTGGCTTGCTGCATGTTTCACAGGCATCAGCTCTACATGTAAATTAAAGCAGCAATGTTGAGACACTGTTCAATGGCAAAAGAGCAAGCACCTCCCAAGAGCTCGCCCAAGCAACAGTGTCTGATGGGTACTGATGATACCATTTCACTGTCCCCATGGGTAGGCCAGCCTCAACAAAATCACAGATAAGACTAAGAAGTTTTTGTCTCAGTTAAAAAGGTACATTTAACCTATGGATTTGAAAATCCCCTCTTCTGTTGCTTGGGAAAAATACCAACTAGATGTGTTAAAATGCAAAAGGCAGGGAAAATGGTAAACTTAAAGCTGCAGTCATAAGGGCTCTAAGTCTGATGAGGATGCAGCTGGTTTCCCAGGAGGCAGAGGGAGGGAGTGAAACCAAAGCATGGATCAGTTTTATCTACTGGCCCATAATTTTGTAATATATAAAAACATCTCCAACAAGCAACTCTTGGCTGTCACTCTGTTTTCTACCTCATCTCGCACTTCCTGTAGTTGCCGTAGATGTCCTTCCCACAGTTCCCGTAGATGTCTCCAGCAGCATTAACCTTCTCAAAGCAGGCGTCTGGTGCCGGCCTTGCTCCTGCACGGAAGAGACTCAGGTGGCTGATTCCTGTGGAGCCTGGCAGCCCATCTCACCCCAAGCCAACCAGTCAGTTGCTCCTTTTCTGGGATGGTTTGAGCATGGGAAATTTTTGCTGCCTCCTCCAAGCAAGCAAGGCAGGAGAAAAGGCTCCTCAGACTTCACTACTGATAACGGGTATGGAAGGTACTACTGCCTTACACAGGGTGAATAGTAGTAGGATGCCACATAATATTGCCTGTTCAAAGGACAACGTATTTCACTGCAAGTAGTGTCCTTACCAGGCCCCCACAGCTGCAAGCACTGATCTTTATATGTGAGACACATGCCGCTGTAGCAATACGCCTTTCCTCCGTCGCAGGAAGCCCCATCGATTTGGTAAGAGTTGGGGGGGCAAAACGGTGACTCGCCAGTGCAGTATTCTGGGAGGTCACAGAGTCCTGAACTTTCCCTGCAGAGAGTTCCCGGAGACATCAGCTAAAAAGATACAAAGGGAAAAAAATTGAATTATTGCTTGGCACCTTTGTGGTTTCATGTCTGCACAATGTCTCCCTGTAGATAAGAAAAATCTTGCATGTGTCTCTTCATCCACCCTGTCTTAGGTTTTTTTTGAGGTCAGCAGTGATCCAAATGACTCTGTAACTTCATTAACTGGGTGAGCTGTGTAGCATCAAATTAACGACTGGATCCCTTCCCTAGGTAGCAATGAAATCATGCACAGAAAATAAGGCTGCTAGATCTCAAGGGGACATCAATCCATCTCCCTCTACCCTAGGGTGCGGTCTGATTTACCTAAACCATTTCTGACAGATGTTTGTGTAATCTGTTCTCAAAACCCTCCCTGTTTGGGAAGTTTGTTTCAGCGTTTGGCTGTCATTTCTGCTGGAGACCTTTTCCTAATGTAACTTATGTCTCCCTTGCTTATGAGTTTACCCAGTTCATTCTTGTCCTGTCCACCATGGACATGGAGAACGGAAAGGCATACACAGTTACATCTGGAAGGTTTTTCAAAGTGTCTTGTGAAAGGAGTGAGTCCAGGTGGATCCCTGGAAAATTGTTTTCCACATGCTCAGGCTAGGTCAGTAAGAGCACACAGTCAATGTGCAAACACAAAAATGAGCTTAAGAGAAATGTTTGCCTGTGTTCATTTTTGAGGTAATTTGTTGTCAAAGCTTGAGCTCTTTGGCTCCAAAATCAGAAACACATTTTAACCAGCCTCTATAAGGAGAGCTGAGATTTAAAATTATAGTGGTCACACACATACAATCCTCTTTGCTAGTGTTTCTTCAGCAAGCACCTGGGCTAAAGGAATTCAACTGCATCCCAGAAAAGAGCAAATACAGCATCCAGCCTAATCCCCGGAGGAAGTGTTTGCTCTAAGAGCTCTGCCTAGATTTCTTCTAGAGCCAAAGGAGAGAAATATTCATTCTGATTCATCCCACCCCTAAGTGTTTAAGAGAGGCAGTATGACTTCATTCCAGCAGCATTCACAGCTCATCTTAAGTTATCACAGGAGCCAATTAAATCAGTCAGCTAGAAGAAAGGACCCTACTAGTTTGATTGCACTCATAGCTGTTGTACCTAAAAATCAGACCATGCTGCTTGCAGGTGAGGAGCTGAACTCCATGTTTGGCTGTGTTTCCTCCCCTTTCCCCTCCGTTTTTCAGCCTCACACTTCCTCCATCGTTATTCCCTCTCCTCTCTTAGGAAAACCCAGACATCCCACCTTGCACTGATGACAGCAGCTGCCATGGGCACAGTCGGCACCCGGCTTCAGGGAGCAGGTGCTGGCGTCGCAGCAGGGGTTATTGCATTCCTGGAAGACAGCGAGATGCAGCAGAGTTTACAAGGCAGATGTTCAAGACAAGAACATGCCAGAGCATCGAAATGTGAGGCTGACGCTAATCAGTTCTCGTACATGATGAATTACACGCAAACAAAGTAACAGGAGTACGTTCCTGATACCCAGCACGTGCTGAATTACAGTACTGCATAGTTGTATCCTCTGTTGGACTGAATGGATACTACAGGTTGTGCTCCTTACATCTGGTGAGTCGGGGCTGCTGGTTCCAGTTCCCTTTTGTCTTATTACTCAAAGTATGGATTTGGAGAAATGAGATGCAGCACTAAGAGAAGTCCCATCTTTATCAGGAATGGAGCCGTAGGTAAACTGAACTTATATATGAAACTGCAACATCTAAGGTTACTTTTTCTGATGAAGTTTTCATCACCTCTATTCAGCCATGGATTACACCACCCCCGAGTTCTGGGATGCATTGTACTACACACTGTGAATTTAGACAGACGTGATACTTTACAGCCTTGATTTACATTGTGTATACACTTACATACAGGGAAGGCATCATATCACATAAATGTATTTGCAAAATAGATAATAAAATCATTGTGTCCCACTAAACCCCAAATGGTTGGAATCTGAACAATTGTTACCTCCACCTCTCCACAGTCACACTCCTCCCCCTCTTCCAAGTAGCCATTTCCACATTTCTTCCCACCATACATTTTTTTGGTATCCGGCATATTGGAGAGACACATCCCTCCACCAGACTGCAGGTACTTCTCCAGCTCTTTTCTATTGCACTGGTTGAATACCTTGGGGAATGGGTGCCTGAATATGGACAATGTAGAAAAACATCAAGACAGATCTGGGCAATGGTTTAGAGAACCAAAAAATGAGCACATGCAAATCCTGACAAGTGCCAAAGGACACAGGTCTCTCTCTGAAATCTATGAAACTGTGCTAAAGCGGATCGTGATTTTGTGTGCCTGTTCAAAATCAGATCCATCTGGATTACATTTGAAGATAAGGTGAGATTGCACTGCAAGACTATCTAGTAATGTAATGGCCTTAAAAAATAAAGTTTATCGAAATGAAATATGTTGAGTTAGATTTGACTTTGATAGCTGACTAGTATGGCTGTCCTTACTTGCTCAATACTGAAGCTGTGGCTTATTCCCAGCTGCTTGAACAAGCCTGCAAAGCCAGCACTCGGACAGTGAATAACTCTCGTGAATCTAACTGCTAGAATAATATTTCCTTTTTCCTATCTACTGCCTCATTGCAAAGGATGTGAATATTTGCTGTTACATGAATTATTAATTTCTGTTGCTACAATGCCAGAATCTATGCACTCTATATATGACCGTACATGTGTGCATTCATGTTGTGTGTTCTACTTGCATGCCACTGTTTCCACTTCTCACCTAAATGTTCTTCCTTATTCGGAGGAAATCATGCACATAAAAGAAGATATCTATGGAGAAAATTTTGTTAAAACCTGCTAAACCCCAATGAGTAAGGCTTGAGGAAACAGGGAATGTGGCTTTAAGTGAATGGGTTTGTCCGATGTTTTTACGTGACTGAAATATAGAAGCTGTTGTGGTTCCTCATCCAAAATGAGCTTTAGAATCCCTGTGGGTTTCCAGAGTCACTCTCGCTTCCCCTTTGTCTTAGAGCCAACTATTTCTTCCCTTTTAAGCACAGGCTGTCTGTGGCTCACTGAAACCAAGTAGTATTCTTAAGACAACATGCAGTCGATCTGTTTTCACGTCTTCTGACTTAGAAATATAGCCCTATTGCTGTGCCTTTTAATAAAAATCAGTTATTTCCTGAAGCAATCCTTTTTCTGCTCGTTACCACATTATAACGCACATTAGCTGTTGCATGAGATGCTTTAGAAACACTATCAACTGTCTATCTATGCATCTTGTGTGCAACACAGAAATGAAACCCATGTAAACCTCTACATGCCAAGGTCACACATGTTCTGGTCACCCCTCATTTCCCTGTACTTGCTGGCAATAGGCAATCCAGGTTTTGCAGAAGGATGTGTGCATATATGCATTGAACTTGCTTTGGAGTGAGGGATCATTTGGTAGGACACGGTGGGAAGCACAAACTCTGAGATGAGGGATTAGAGGGGTCCTGAGACAGTCTCTCAGGACATAAGATAGGAAAATTTTCCTTTTTACCAGACAGTTTAGAGCTCCGCTTCTAAATGCTTCCAGGTCCTTACATTACCTAAGGCCAATCTCAGGCAGGAATAAGTTCATTGGGAATTTAGCAAATTGGTACTGATAGATGAGCCAGAGTTTGCCCAGCAGTATTTTCTCTATAAACACACTGGCTCCAACAGGCAGCAACAGACCCACCTTCAGTCTGCATTTCTAGCTCTTACTCCACCAAGGCTCTTGTAACGAAGCCCTTTGCATTTCCCCATGAGACCCCGTAAGATGAACTCACCCAGTTGCAGAAGCCATGATGCAGCCTCCATCTTCTGCCGGGGTAGTACAGCAGCCAGCTGAATCATGATTCATGCCAAAATTGTGTCCCATCTCATGGGCAATGGTAGCAGCAACACCAATGGCATTATCAGAGTGATCCTGAGCAAGGTGAAAGAGGCACGTCAGCATTTTACCTGTGCACCTTTGAGTCAATGGGGTAAGTGGCACTTCTCATTACTACATGTAGAAAATATCTACTGAGGTATTCCTGCCTACGAGCAGGTGAGCTAGAGGCCTTCATGGGAAATATTTTCTTCCTGAGCTTTCGGAGGCATCTCTCCTATGTATTCGCTGCTGGCAAGAAACATCATATTAGTTCTGAGCAATTACTTACCATGTTTACTCCTCCTGACTGGAAATCAGAGCACATGGCCATCACGGGAGCCAAGCCCACTGTGGTACCTTGGAAGGGCACACCCCTAAAATCAACCCAGAAAGACCATGAAATGGCACTGAGGCACTTGAGAAGGCAAGACAGAGAAATGCATCCTGCAGTCCACAGCTTCATACATACACACAGTGTCAGGTGAATGCATTTTCTTTTGGAGTATCTTCAATTACATGACATTATAGCAGAGCTACAAAGCCTTAAGACCTGTTTTTCTTGGACTAGTACTTTGTTTTATGGGCCAACCAGCCAATCCTATTTTTTTATAATGATCTGGTGCCAAAAAAGTGCTCCCGCTGAGCTTTGCAACAAGCACAGAAAAGACTATTTCTGGATCCTTAATTGGGTACTGTTTGTGAATACTTAATTTACCTTAAGCCTGATATTTGCCAGCTTGGGATTCAGGGACTTGACAGAGTACTAGATAACACCTTTGAGGTGCAGCCATGCTCGGCTCCTGCCTGGCGAGCTGGAATTCTGCACCGTCCTTGCCGGCATGTCTGAAATGGAAGCCCTGGAAATTGTGCTTAGGACATGACCAGGTAAAGATGAAATACAGTAATGTTAAAGGGGGGGGGGGGGAGAAAACCAACCAAACAAAACAAGAAAAAAGGCATTGTATCTCTGCATTTCAGTCCTACAGGTTTCTCCTCTGACTCACCACTATTTACTGGTGGATGAACTACTATGGAAGAGGTAAGGAGGTCTAACAGTTGCTGCAAATTTTTCTTCCAATGATATCTGCATTGCTGGCCATAGCTACTGGCCCTAATGAGATCAGTAGGATGAATCACAGACCATCAGCTAGCTCCCAGCACCATGTCCCCCGTGTCTCAGTGGGATGAGTTAGGAATGGATGCCTTCCGCAAAGGGCTTAGCTCCCCTTTACAGGTCTTGCTTATGGTTCAGATTTGTCTTGAAATTGTACATGTAGCTGTGACAGATCATGTGCAGCTGCTTGCGATATGCACACACAATAAAGTTGATGCACTTTGATGCGTGTGTATTGAGACTGCTGACAAGCCTGGGACCTCCACTTTTCCTAACATGGTTGTGCTCTGAGTGCCAGAGCTTAATGCTGGCTGAGCAGCCTCTACATAAATCTGCCACTCTGAATCTTAAAACAATATAATCTTACGTACTGATTTCCCACCCACCCAACCCACTAGTCAGAAACAGGTTATTTCAGGAGAAATAAACTTACGTGATTAGTTGGGCATTATCGTGTTTTCTGTGCACCCGCTCCTTGCTGCTCCAAGCCAGAAAGGACTTCAGGGTGGAGTAGGGATTCTCAGTTACATCGCATTTATTCCAGCTACTCCAGATCTCCAGCCCCACCAAGGCAATCCGGATATTCAGGGATCTGTAAAACTAAGATACAGGAAGGAAAAGAGATGACAAAATGAGCACCACTTATTTATTTTACTGTGTTTTAAATCTTGAATATAAACCCTGCTAAATGCTGCTACAGATACACACGTCCAGAGAAGATGTTTCCTCTGGAAATGCATTGCAATTTAGTGCCACACGTCTGCAGAGAGAAATGTGCACCACCCCCAAACCTAAACACGATTGAGCTAGAGATGCTGAACTTTCACTTTTAAATGAATGACAGATAATCTAGAGAAACCAAGACTGGAAACTGACATCATGTTTATCTTTAGATGTGTCAAAATTCCTGAAAAGAGGAAGGAAATAATCTGCTGCCCACATCAAGTACAAACAGGACAAGTCTTCACGGGCAGTAGGGTAAAGGGAGTGGTGGAAGGAGTTGAAGGGGAGAAGGGGAGTATGAAGGAAGTAGATCTGAAAAGTAGACAATTTTACTTCAGCAGCACTGGGTACCACTGCAAGGATGACCTCTGAAGGCTCCTCCCAGCTCTACTTACCAAGATTCCTACAATTTGAAGTGAATACCTTAGTCTCTTTTCAAAAAGCATTATTGAGGTAACACAGTTAATACAGAGATGTATAAAAACACAGAGATGCTCACGCTGGTTCCAAGGTAAGGAATGGAGATTGTCCCACCCTGTCCCTGATGTCCAACAACAGAATTGTTTGGCAGATGCTCTCCACTCCCCAAGTCACTGGGGAGGGTGGCTGAAACATCATTCTCTCTCCCAAGAAGGCGGTCTTCCTCTGTTGCAATTAATTCTCATAATTCATGATTTGGGCTTTGCTTTCCTCATTTCATGCACACCTGATCTCACCTTATCTACGTAATTAGCAGCCTCCACTAATTTAAGCCTTGTTGCTTCAATATTGAAGTGATGCTTCTGAAACTGAACAAAATGAACATGTCAGGCAGCACAAAGGCAACTAGGAAGATCTGAAATGTGTTAAAACAAGTCCCATTACTCTGGCAATAAGAAGGTAACTATGAAGTGAAGCCTGAAAGCCTTCCTTCACTGTACATCTGACTATAAGCCCACCCATACATGTTTATTCAGAATTCATCCCTGGCATCCCACTGCAGGGATGTTACTCAAGTGGCGGTAGTAACACAGTGGTGCAACCCAAACTTACCAGAGCCCCCAGAGCCAGGGGGCTCTGACAAATGTGCCAGGTAAAATATATGGTAACGTGACTTCATGTCTGAGGTCAAGGCTGCCGTACCACTCATCATCTCACTCATTCAACAAATTTGCCTATTTAAACCACCTGCCAATTAATGGGTTAAATTTAGCAAAATGTTTGATTCAAGGAATTAAAGTTACAAAATATTTAGATTTTTGTTTAACAGGTGATAAAACCTGGGACTTTTCTTCTAGCAAGGGAGACAATAACGTAAGGGCAGTTAGTGACAACACTGTGAGGGTGTCTACCCCAGCTTGTCTGATCAAACGGTGAACAACACATGGCAGTTCCTGGGTATAGTGTGTTTTCCCATAGTTTCCGTGGTATCCTGCTGCCTAATAGAGAAACCAAAATAGGTTCTGCTTCTAGTTTTGTTCAGAATAAATTATAGCCTGGAGCACTATGTGGTTTTCCCTATTGGAGTTTCAAGTTGTAAATTATGAATAGGACCAGTTTGACTCCCGTCTGTGCTGGAGATTAAATGATCAGCAAAATACTGCACGGTTTGCACTGTCAGTAAGTACATCTGGTGTGCTGTCCAGGCTGGGGATGGGGGAGGGATTGCTGACTTCACTGGGTCTCTTCCAGCCCTATTCTATGATCTGGACCCTTAAAAATGTCTATTTATACATCTGCTATCAGCTCAGAGCAGAGGATGATCAGTTATCTTCTCTAGAGATTAAGTGTACTGCAGAGTTAGAAGCACGTCGTTCCTGGAAGCCCACAAGTCACCCCAGGCTGAAGGCAGTCTCGCCCATCGATAACTAGGGCCGACCACTGGTACCTTGGGAAGTCAGGACCAACCTCTGACTCTAGTCTGTCATCCAAATCACAACCTGCATCTCTCCCCGGCCGACAGCGGCTGACAGTGGTGGCAGAGAGGTCATGGCTGCTAGGACAAAAGTGATCAAGACACAGGTCTCCCTGTCTGCTGGTGGGGGTAGGACCGTCGGGATAGTAAGGGGAAACCTGGTGAGCTCCAGCTGCCCTCCCCACTCCAGGAGATGCTGCAGGTGGGATACTTGCTCTGGGCCCAGTGCTCAGTTGGTATACACATGACCCCACTTCTTACCTCTGCATAATCAGCCACGAGCAGAAGCTCCACGTACTTCGTAGCCTGCAGAGTCTCCCGTTTCACCTGCGGCAGCAACAACATAAGTTATTTCGCCAATATCCCCCAAGAAACTCTTCATAAAACATATGTACAGGTCATTTCTCCCAGTTTGTTTTTTGCTGGCCATTCACCCCACCCCGTCACACACAGGGACCTCCAGATGTGATTGACTTATAGCAACCAACTTATAGCATCCACTAGCTACAGCAAGTGCCCATAGGCCTGTCCTCAGCCCACCTGATTGTTCACATATCAGATGCATAAATCTGTGTAGGAACAGGTACAGCCCAGATTCCTCATGCTACACAATAGTCCCCAACATTCATTTATTTCCCTGCTGGAGCCACTATTTGGCAACCAGCTTGCTACAAAGCCTTAAATATTCTCCTTTATTTCACTTTCTGAGCTATGGTCCAGGAGAACAGCAGGCTCCTCCAGCTTGGAACAGGTGGGAAATTTGGAGCGTGGTGCATGGACCGGGTTTGAGCCCTGCTTACCCTCTGGCGGGGTGGTTTCATCCCAGTTGTGAAGTCCCTGAGCCAGTCTTCAGCTGCATCCCCAGTGCCCTGGTAGCCACAGGTTCCTCTCTGCAACCTCAGGTCGTCTAACTTGTAGATCAAGTGCTGGTTTGGGCTGTCGGGAACCGGCTCTAAGGTATAGCTGGAATTGCTGCTCAAGACGATAAGTCCTCTGTTGAAACGGGAAGCAATAAGAGGGAAAGTTAATTACTACCACAGCAACTGGAGACAAATCCTTCTTCTGCTGCTGAGTTCCTGTCTGACCCTGGCAAGCCACTTATCCTTACTAGGCCATTCAGTTCATTAGTAGAAAGGATGGAAATATTTTGAGTTCAGAGAGGGGAATCCCTGAGCTTGCATAAACTAAAATCTATTCAATGGGCCTCAGACATTCAATTAAGGGGCTATTGGAGCATGCGCTGCAACAGTGCTAACCTGAGAAGTACTGACTTTCTTAACATACAGCTTTTTCTTCAGGAAGCTTTTCAACCAATTGAAGAAATCTGTCTTTAACAGAACTGACCTAAAAAATGTGAAGACATTGTCAACAGAAAAACCACAGTTCTTTCTGGGACTTGCACATAGCCATACAGTTCTGGGTTTCTCAATGAGCATGTTACAGCCAGGAGAGCTGGAAATCTGTGTTTGATGCCCACTAGAAGATGTGTAGTTCGACAGGCAGCACGCTGCCCTGTGAAGGCTCAGAGTGAAAACAGCCACGTGTGCTCAGCTCCCATGCCTTCCCAGCAATTAGAAAACAATGTCGAGGAGTGACCAGCACACACTGACAGCTCAGGGGTGCGGGAAGCCTACTGCGTGTGCACACCGAGACATCTCCATCTCCTCTGCAGCTGGAAGGCAGAGCGTAGGAAAACGCAGGCTGACAGAAGCAAGGCACACTTGTGACTACTTTTGCTTTTGGATTATTTATTGCAAGCCACAGGTGGCTGCAACTGTCCTGTTTATCTCTCTGGGCTCTTTGGCCTGTGCTACATTCTCTTAAGATGTCTCGGGTTTGCTTTGGCACCGGCTGTTTCCTGGCTGGAGCCGATCCCATCAACACAGCTTCCAATCAGCCCTCGAGAGCAGATGACCACAAATATCAATAAAGCCCATGTGGTGATTTGGAAACAAACTCTGAGCCGGTGTAAATAAATGCAGCTCCTTAGTTGCAATGAGCTGTTTCATTTACTCCTGCTGAGGATACAGACCATCTTTTCCTGCCAAAGACTCCATTACTACCAAAGCAAAGGTTTTAAATGCATAACACACGCAACCCCGGCACCACCCAGGGAGAAAGCAGAGAGGGGGCTGACAACCCAGGAGGAAGTTCAGACTTGAAGACTTTGCCCCAAAACGCACACAAAAACTTGCCAGTTGTGAAAGACTGGGAGAAGGAGCTGGTTTCTGCATTAGTGTAGAGTATTGGGCTGGGATATGGCGAGTCTCGTCCCCATCTCTGTAACGATGCAGCCCTGAGTCACTAACAAGAGTGTCTTTTGCTCCAGTGGACTCTTGAGTTAAACTCACTCATTGCACGAGTCCACATTGCCAGCACAAAGGGGGAAGGAGTCTAAGAGCTGGCTAGGAGGCCATGGTTACTAATGACACCCAAATTTCTGCATCTCCCTCAACACATTCCCTTTTATGCCCAGGACCCTTGGCTGAGTGGCATTTGAGAAGAGGTCTCTCTGCCTAGAAAGAAATACAGCAACCAGGCTGCTAGGGAGCAGAACTTGTGCAGCAGCACGCTGAGAGCTGAACAGAAGCATTCCTGCAGCTCCGGCATCACCGGGCACTTACCGCAGCCCTCGGCACGTGCTGAGCGTGACACTGGAGTGCTCCCAGCCCCGCACCACCCCATGGTAAAAGCAGTGGTCCTGGAAGGCAGAGGGAACAAGGGTTGGCAATGCAGTTTCAGGATCGAGACCTGCTATATTTAGGCATCACTGACTCCCATACAAGTACTGCCGATACTGCAGCAATTGTTCTCTTTCCACTGCATTTGGCAGTTGACTATCATAACTAAATCTCTGTGAGTCTGCATCGAAATTTGGCCTTTCAGCTGCCATGTGCGGCCTGTGCAAGTGCATCAAACGGCTCCTTGTTGCCAGTAAAAATTAAGAGCTTTGAATCCCCAAGGAAGCAACTCAGATGGCTGCAGCATTAAGGCTGATCCAAAGCTTTCTGCCTGTAACAGGAGCTGCCTATCAATGGCAGCGGGCCCTGGGTCAGGCCCCAAAGGACGTGCCTTCAGTGCCAGAGAGGGTGATGCCACGGACAGCGGGGAAGTCCCCGTCTGGGGGCTCCTGGCAAGACAAAGGCAGCCTCTGGCAGGGACAAGGAGGCTTTGGGGCAGAAACGCCAACATATTCATCACATCCCTTGCCCTCGCCCCGGGACAGCGTTAGTAAAGATGATCTCATGGGGTTTTTATCTCTTATTTTTGCATTGCAACCAATGCACATCTTTGTGCCACTGCAGTGGAGAGTCAGCCAAGGCCTGCGTGAGATCAGTAATTTATGGGATTTTTACTGAACAGGAGCCAGCTTACACGGGCTGGTTTTCCCAAAGGCTGGGAACATCCCCAGCATGGAGTACCCGGTGGCAAAACTAAAAGCAAGAGGATGAGCAGCGGGAGGAATAAACAATTCCCCAGCACCCAGAGAGTGGAGCAATGTTGGTGGCTGACCTCGGCTCTCATACAGGGCTCGGGCAGAACGGTGAGATGTTTTTACCATTTTGCAGGGATGGAGACACTTTGTCACTGGAACCCTCCAGGTCAGAAAGCTGGACTGCCCTCCCCTTCAGCTGAAAGCTGTGAGGACCTGTGGCCTCAAAGAAAGGGTCTGGAGAAAGAAGCTCACTCGCTTCTCTGGGCCTCCTGCCTGGTCTCCCCCACACACTGCGGGAGGGAAAGCGCTCCCTGCACTCACCGTGTGGGTCAGAGAGACGGTCTGGGTTTCTCCAGTCTGGCTGTAATGAGTCTCAGTGTAGCCTGGTGCAAAGAGGTTTCTGCAGACATGGCGGAGGGGGTGAAAGAAAAGAGAAAAAAAAAAAAAAAAAGTAAGACCTTTCTTTAGACCTGGATATCTGCTTCTGAGGTGTGCTAGAAAATCAGCTAGATTCAGCTCTTTCTGAAGTCAGTGTAAATATTCCTGTTGCTGTGAAGCACCACTGTGGACTTGGGGAGGTTGCCATTTGCTACCTGTAGTGCGAAACCAACTGCAACACACAGAGGAGGTGGGTGGGAGACAGGTATTTGCAGGACACCAGCTGTGCTGTATCTCCGCATTCTGCTCCGGATCACATTTTCCATCTGCGAGGCACTTGTTAACACGCTATCCCCAAGGAAGCAGCGGCTAATGGCTCCCGGTGGCATGGGAGCCACGGGAGCCACTGCAGGACCAGCGCCGCAGGCTGTGCTTCCCTGTGCAGAGCGCGCTATGATGGCAGAGGGTCGGAAGGTGGAAGCCTGGCTGACCTTGCCGCATCCATCTATCTGCTGTCCTGGCAGGAGCTGGGCACTCCTCATGGAGCACATCCACTTCAGAAAGGGCGCAGCAAGCCGTCTTCCTAAGTGCTCTTTTCAAATTAAAACAATAAGGGAGAGCCTATCCTGATGTGAGTTAAATTAGGCACCAAGATCCAGTTCTAACAGCTGCAAGTGAACAACTCAATTTTTATGTGAGGACTTAAAAAAACCCCAGAAACCCAACATCATCATCATCCCTTAATGGGTACAAGTCTCTGTGCAGAGTTTCCTTTACTACTGCCACGTTATGCCCCAGTCATACTGGGATTAGATTCAAAGCAGAGTCCAGAGTAGCAAGCACACCACGGGCCAGTTCAGGACACATCTGGGCACTGGTGCGAGTTCTCAGCTCAAATCCAGACTCTCTCCAGTGTCCAAATCTGAGTACTATTATAAACCAATCTGCATTTACATTTCAGCTTCTGCCCAGAAGCAGATTCACATCTTTGTCCTATGAAAATGCTGATTCCCCAATTTGAATTTGTTCATGTCATCCTCATATAGACAATATTCTCCCTGTCTTCAGCCCAGGATCAGGCCAAAAGTCTATAAAAGGAGCTCCTGTGCACTGAATAGTAAGCGTTTTGATTTTGTTCCAGAAGAAACAGCCTTCCCCTTTTTTT
The DNA here is from genome assembly GCF_000737465.1 of Haliaeetus leucocephalus. Classification (NCBI taxonomy): domain Eukaryota; kingdom Metazoa; phylum Chordata; class Aves; order Accipitriformes; family Accipitridae; genus Haliaeetus; species Haliaeetus leucocephalus. The sequence continues at coordinate 9,100,168 of NW_010973092.1, forward strand.
TAAACATCTGCATTTGCTAAACAGTGATGTAAAAAAGTACAGCAAGTCAAAATCTGGGCCAAACCAAGAAGGTCATATCCTGTGTCCATCTCAGCAGCCATAAAATGTAGGTTTAAAACAGTTTTCTAAAACAATGGCCTCACTTCCAAAAATTTGGAGAAGGATCACAGAACATGCCCCATCTATGAGACACACTTCTGCAGCAAGCCTGCAGTGCTGTCAGGCCACCAAAGTGCCCCTCTTGCCTTGCCACAAGGATGCCACGTGCATCCTAGGCAGTGCGATGCCAAGCAACATTGCAGCTGCAGTTCAGTTCTGCATCCTTGTTTAATGCATTTCATGCACCAGATTTTTGAATAATGACCTGCAAGGAAGAAAAAGTTTTCGTCTTTGCTTGATTTCTTTAGGCTGGATGAAGAAAGCTGTATCAGAAGCAAACCCACAGATTTTTCCATCTGCCATGGTTTTTGATATAGGGCAGTCAGGTCTAATCTACCTTGAAAGCCTCTCTGTTTAAATAAGGGATTGGGTGCTTGTGATACCTAATTAAATTAGGCCAGAGAAACAGGAAACACAACCTTTTATCAGTGTTTGAAAGTGCTTTCCCCATCTGACATCCAAAGGTTCAGACACCTGAACAAGTACTGATGGCTTAGTGTCAGACAAAACTGTGTGCCACTGTTGTATTTGATATCATTTGATGTCGGGAATACAACAGCTTTTATCTCCCCTTTCAAAGTTCACCGTAGCCCAGGAAAGCTCAGTTTGTTTCCTTCTGATGTGTTAATTCTCATCACTAGATCCTGCCAGTGATCAGAAGGCGAGATTGCTGCATTCAGCTACACTGGATCTGTAAACTGAAGATAAGCATGGAAGCACCATCCCACAGAAAATAACTCCCTTCATCTCCCTGACTGCAATAGCTTGCTCAGCATGAGGCTGCAAGAAACAAATGTTTAATCAACAGATTGCATTAACTCGCAGGAAATTGCCTTGAGCAACGTGCTCTGGCAGGTATCTGGTCTGTGTAAGACTGTCATCTCGAGAGTAGACAGTAAACCAGTGTGCATCTGCCCTGTTCTACTAAAGCCAAAATTAGACACCAGTCCATGGATTTCCAGTAGCTGAGCCTTGCACAGCCTACTCGTTTCATTCCCAAACAAGCACGCTTATGTTTTCTTCCTGCTCCTTTATTCTTGGAAAGCATTCACTATGAATAGCTATTTTATCTCTCCTCCAGCACTGACCATAGAACTCCTCAGTGCTCCGACTCCTGCCCAGCCCCACGGCACTGCCGCCCAGCGCCGGTGCCAAGCTGGGCCATGACGGGCACCAGCGCCCGGCACACCATGTTTCAGGGCACAGGACGATGCCACACAGCATATGGTGTGTGCACATTTCCTGCCTGCGGACTCAGGCTTTATCCTCTTCTAGGGTGGATTAAGGAGCTGAGAGGTCTGCCTGAATTTTTAGGGATACTTACGCAGCTGCTGAACTGAAAGCACGCATCACCTGGCTGAGTGGTGCCATGTTATGACTTTCAAGCCTCTCTCCACCTACCCTACATTGTAGGCTACCTGTAAATGGTCCAGCTTCTTATTCCGAGCTGAAACAGTCCTTTTTTGAAGACTCTTTCCTGCCTTAACACAAGGGAGCCTTGGGGCTCTTGCAGCACTGCTGAGAAGGGCTGTCACAGTGCATTGCACGGTGTGCGGTGGGGAGGGCAGTGAGGAAAGAGGAAAAACAACAGGACATCTTGCAACACCCTTGGGGTGCTATGTCACTTCAGAGCCTGTGAAAGTTCATTCCCAGCACAGCTTACTTCCTCAGCTAGCATCAGGCTTTCCACCAAACTGTAAATAAATAGAAAATAAGCCTTCTTTCCATCTCAGAGGGCACCAAAGTTATCAGCCAGTCTTATCCCCCTTCTCCACATGCACCAGTTGTTGGATAAGCAAGCGAGATCAATGAGACACACATACCCCAACCTTAGCAGTGGCCTTTATCTGCCATCATTTCGGGACAGGATCACTGCCAGGCTGAATGGCTGATTCCAGGGGAGCTCAGCCCTGCAAAGCATTGACAAACCTGATTCACCATTTCCAGAGGAGCACAGAGCTCACCTCCTTGCTAGAGAAAGGAAGCCTGGAAAAAACAGCACTATTTGATCCTTTCTTTTCTGTTACATTGGATGTCTCAGTGACTCCCTCTCCAGCAGCTCGAGATGAAGCTGCAAAAGTCTGGATGCAAAACAACATCATTTAAAGGCTTCTGAGATCCAGTCAGGCATCTGGCAGATTGCTAGCACACACCATCTTCCTAAAAGGCAGCATGGAGTCCTTCATTAGAGGAGTTATCAGCATGAAGAATTGATGAAGTCGGAGTAAAAGATGTTTTTGGATGGGAGCACTCTCCTTTGCTAAACCCTGATCACAGCTGCAGCCACGTGGGGCTGTTTGAGGCCAGGCTAAGCTACACAAGAGCACTCAAGATGTTCTAGAGAAGCCCTCACACCCTTCCAACAGCAACCAGCTTTCGGCAAGATCAGTCATTCCCCAAGATACAGCTCAGCATCCAGCTCAGGGTGGAAGAGCCTGCTCTTGGCGAGATTTGTTCCCCAGAAAGCCTTGGGAGCCGGGTTAAATACAAGCAAGGAAGCCAAACGAAGGAAGAGTGGCTCAGTGCCATAATGTACATATGGCTTGAGACTGTTTCTGCTGATGACCGACATGGAGTGATCTTGGTCCCACTCCAGCCTGTCAATGATATCATTGTTTGAAACAAAACCTCCTCCCTGTGCCGCTGTGCAGCTCCTTGGAAGGGCCCTGCCGTGCAGAGCTGCCATTATAAGGCAGCGTGGCTCTGTTTAGCCACATCGAGACGCCGTGCCAGGGAGGTCGCGTACTTCGCACGTGAGCCGATGGTATCCAACAGGAGAGGCAGGCTGAGGGCGCGGGGCAAACCCCAGCTTTCTCAGCGGGCAGCTGCCCCTGTGGCACCTGGGGACAGTGCAAGAGCATGGGCTCCAGCTCCTCCAGCCGCTGCAGAGGAGCAGAGAAGCAGCTGGGGCAGAGGGGCTGCGTGGCACACCCAAACGCTCCCCAAAACAGCGGAAGGAAAGCTGGGGCCTTTCTCGCATGACCACGTTCATTTGAGGGAGTGCACGTTTCCCAGCTGCTCTGGAGAACCTCACCCCTATTTTCCTGATAAACAGGAGCAGTTTTCTCTTGCCTGTGAAACATCACTTGTTAGTACGAGCCTAAGGGCTCAGACCCCCCCACCCCGGGGGACCGCCGTTAACGTGCTCAGCTCCACCAGCCAGAGATCACCCATGGGCACTGAGAAGGCCCCAGTGGCATGCTGGTGCTCTTCCTAATTGGAGCAAGAAGGATTTTTTTATAATTCAGTCCCATTAGCAACTTTGTTTGGGTTCATTTTACAGAGGGGCTAGTCTGCATGGTCAGCTGCCAATTTAAAAACACCATCTAGTAGACAGACATATTTTTTTATTTCCTCCCAAAAAACAAAAGCCAAATAGTCCATGAAGCTCTCATGAGAAACATCAACTCTTAATTTTTCAGTTGTGGGACCAAGAAAAGTGAAGCCTGCAATCTCTTACATGTCTTTCCCTGTCCCTTTCCTCAAATCACAATAAATCAGTCCAGCCAGGCTGCCAGCATCTGGGGGTGGAGGGATTTGATTCTCCCAAGAAAGTTTAGACATCAGATTCCCATCTCCAATTTGTGGTCCCACTCCATTGCCTCTCAACAGGATCCAAGTAGGGTAAGAAGGGGAATTTGACCCCTTACCTCCCAGTCACTTAAATGTTCCCTGAAGTCAGAATACATTATCAAATCCTGAGGTGACCTCATCTTGAATACCACCAACACATGACCCATGACAACACAAGCAGGCAGGCCTGCTTTCCATATCTACCACTAGTGGGAAATCAGATATTTCACCTCTCTGGAATCCTCCAGCCCAAACCTGGCACTTCATAAAAATCAATGAAAACCAACATTTTTTTCTTGGTGATTTTCATCCAGACGAAGCCTGGAGCTCTTAAGCTCCCTTCCTCAAGAGCCTTTGCTGATGTATCTGAGAACATGTTTATTGTGTGAACAGCAGCAGTTTGGAAGGAAAAGGTAGCTTCCCAGCTATTGAGGTGGAACTAAACTACCTATTTGTAATGCCTGGGAAAATATCACAGACTAAAAACTCTCCATCCCCTTTTACCATCCACATCATCTGTGACATTCACTGTGTAAATCATATTACGTGATCCAAGCAAAATTTGTCACATAGCCCCTTGGCTTACCAATGGGAGCCATAGAAGTTGCCTGGAGAGGAAAAAGGAAATAAAATAAATGGGAAACTGACTGATAATGAGTCAGGGAGCAAAAGATTTAAAGGGCTCCATTTCCTTTTCTCTTCCTCCCTGCCCCACAGAGAAATGACTGAATAACCCAAGGGAATCAGGAGGCTGAAAGGCAGCTATGGCTTTCCAGGTCCCAGCCCTGTATTTCTGATGACTCTAAGAGACAGTAGAGCAGGATAAATTTAATTTCCCTCCTTTCCATAACCCTTACCTCCTCCCCATGCAGGAAGCCCGTTAGACACTGATGATGTATAGCCCATCAGTGGAATAATCTCATATATCCTTCCTGCTTGGAGGCAGGCAGCAACCTCCCCTCTTCCTCACTCAGTTGGTAGAAGAGACCCTGGAAATCAGCAAAAGCAGGAAATGGTGAAAAACAAGTGACATACAGATCTCTCATTGCACCACTGAGAGCATTGGGCAGGGCTGGAGTGCTCATCGCCTACCCAGGTGGGGCCAGAAGAGATTGGAAGTGATACTGCTCCCTATCAGAACCAGTTGCCTAAAAATAACTATCTGGATTGCTCCCAAGGTCAGACCAGATGAGCTCTGGACTTTCTTTGCAGTGTCTTCAGCCAGTTGCTGCACATGTCCCTCCACCGTGGCTCTGTCACCAATTGTTCCATGCCATCGTGGCTGCTGCAGGCTGGTAGCAGCCAAAATATGCAGCTGAAACACGCAGCCAAAACACACAGCCGTGCCCCGCACTGCCCACAGGATTCACCCGCAGGCAGGGACATCCCCTAGAGAAGGTGACTTCTCCTGGAGAAGCCTCCACTGCCCCTTGCAGCTGAGTGGACCTTCCCTTCCCAAGTCTGCTCTCCCCATAAAAGACACAAAGAGGAAGAGAAGAAGGGGGAGGAAAGTCTTGTTGATACTTTTCCTGCACTCAGGTGAGAAGACAAATTCCACGCAGGTTTCTGCTGTGCAAATATGAGCTCTCCTCTTTAGTAGAAAGAAAAGGCTCACACCAGGCAGTGCCACCACACACATTCAGAGCATCTCTGCATCCCCTCCCTGCTTGGCTCAAAGCTGCTTTTCATTAACAAATGCAAATGCCTTTTTGAAAAAGTCACTTTTCATCCAAGGTTTGCAACTCAGACCCTTCCATTCCTAAGCCCCAGCCAAATTTAAAGCTGCTTTATAGGCATCTCTCCATATATTTGTTGTTTGTGCAGCTTTGAGCTTTCTAATCCTGCAGCTGCAGGACATGGTTTGGGGTCACTTAAAAAAAAGACTGAGTCGTTTTTGGGGATATATTTTTGTTGTTATTCAGAAATGTTAGTGTTGTGAACTCTGCTTGGAACTACAGTATGGTTCCGCCTTCTTATCAAACTCCTGAACAGGAAATAATGCAATATTATGTTAACTGCTAATGCAATAATTGTATTCACAGATATACAAAACCCAAACTCAGATGTGAGCTGAGCTTATTACAAAATAGAGTTGTGCACAGTTCTGAAGAAAGATATGCAATAATGTCTGTGTTTCACCTCTGCAGATGAACACAATGTCCTTTTCATATGGAATATAAAATCACAGGCTTGGTGGGAACGTTTCTTCCACATACTGAAAACAGCACATTTTTCAAAGCTAGCACATCCCTACCAAAGCCATACAGATTATGACTTCCCCCCCGCCTCTCAAAGCAATCTCATATTCACATCAGCTTTGTCTCTCCATAAGGAGAGTGGTGAATGTGTAATGAGGCTGCCTAATCCACCAAGAACATCACTTACAACAGCTTCACTAGCTTGGCATATCTCCTTTCTAGCTTTGGGAACCATTGGATAAATCATATCCCAACCAGACCTGAATTATGCCAATCATTTCATGCTTTTTTTGAGTGGTGGGAGTCTGGGATGTGGGTATGAGAGTAAAACAGGAGCCAGGCGGGTGCATTCGCACCCCTGTGCTGAGTCCAGGGACAGAGAAGGAGCAGAGCACCAACCTCGGCAGCAAAGCTGGTTTCCAGAGGCTCCTCTAAACTGAATCAATTAAATGACCCAGGAATCTGGGGCTTATTTAAATTTAAAAAGCCCCAAGTACCTTCCGAAAGTTGCAGTTCCGTTATACCCACTTTTGTGTGAACTCAAAACCAGCAGCAGCCAGGTTTCAGACAGCTTGGAAGGGACACTTCCCACCTGGGGGATTTCACCTTCTCTCCCGCTGTCTGGGTGCCCGACAAACCCTTCAGAGAAGAAATGCCTGATGCTGCAACTACTCAGTACCCCAAACCTCAGCTAGAGCCTCTGGTTGCCCTATAAGCTAAGCAAGAGCAGTGGTGAGCTCCTGGGTGCTGGGGACCAACCCCAGGCTGGGAACCTGAGGAGCCAGGCTGGACTCTGCCTTGCTGCATGCTTTGACAAGGAGAAGCAGTTTGCCTCCCCTTAGAAGTGCTCAGTGGATGCTGGTAATTACAGCATCCACAGGGCTCCCAGGGACTTCATGTTTTTGTTTGCTTCATCATTTCTCTTTTAATTTCAGTGTCTCTAAACTACTTCTGCACCTTCACAAGTCTCTGAAAAATGGCAGCTCTCCAGAGCCTCTCATCTAATCAAGTTCAGACTTGCATTTTGGGATTTTACCATCACCTTTCTCGAACAAGGACTTGAGGCCTGGCAAGACTCCCATGTGAAGCACTGCTGTCTATGAACTACTTGCATTTTCCACAGGAAATAAAAAACTCCAAACCACTTGCTGTATTTCATCAGTCCTAGTAAGGCAATTCATCCCACAGTGGAAGTGTGTGTGCACACTTAAGCCTGTGTGTATACATCTCGATGAATGAAAATGCATTTCAGGAAATAAACACAATAGAAACCTTCTATTATTGTAATTCTGTTTACTAACACCAGTAATGAGTTTGCACTGGAAATAGCACAGCACCGCTCCCGCGAGGCACCTGGAGGTTACGTCATGCTCGGAGCACAAATGGATTAATTCAGCAAGGATCCTTGCTCTTGCCAGCTTCTACTGTGCCAGCAATAAATTCACCTTTGCACAGCGACTGCAGAATATGCAAGACCTGCAAGACAGTCCTTCCACCAGGAAGGAGGCCCCCAGCAGCATTAGCAGTTACATTGCTTCCAGGTTCAGTTCAGAAACTGGCATTGCTGACCACTGCCGTCAGCGACAGCTATTTTTCCTGCATTAGACAGACCTGAGTTAGCAGGCCTTTATGGTGCCTGGTCTCTTCTACTACTTGTCTATTTTCCCAACTGAGAGATGCCAAAATACACAGAATTTGTAACAGTTTCTGTTTAGTTCAGCACAGGTCCATGACTGCCTGGGAAACATGCCCAGCTTTTGCAGCACTGAAACTCCCAGTAGCTTATGTGGCTTATTACAGAAAACACCTTGTAGGATGTACTCAGCTTTCAACAGCCATCAGATTTCAGTCTTTACTGCAGACAATGCCAAGAAAAATCTGGTTTTCCTCCAAAACACTCTGAATATCATTTAGGTTTATGCACTGCCATCAGAACTAATAACATCTTCTGACACTTCACTCTTTCAGGAGGAAAGATGAGCCCCCAAGCTCTGTGGTTGGGATGTCCATACAGTACATTTAAAATATAACCAGGGTCATTATTCCAAGGTTATTATTCCTACTGCTTCTAGTATACAAACATTTGGTTGTGTTTCCATAGATAAATCTTGAGACCCATTTAAAAATAAATAAAACGCCAACAGTGCAAGTGGAGTGCTTAGCAAAGACAAGCTTCTTGCAGCTAAATTTCCAGCTGCTGTTCCACTACTGGAAATGAATGTTCTCACAGGGCAGAGAGCCTCTGGAGCAGCCTCCAGACCAGAATCCTTCTACCTACCTTAATCTCCTGCAGCTTCAGCTGAATTCAATACACATCACGCCCTATGATATCACACAGCATTGCTGTATCATGCCAGAGAGAAGGGTGCTTTTCAGCTAATGCAAAAGCATTTTTTCAGTCTACTTTAGCATGAAGGGCACTAATGGAATTGAAACTGTCAGGTCATTTCTCCTAGGAAACGGAGCAGGACCTCTTCATATCACAGCAAATGAAATCCTCATTAGACTCACACTGACTCCAAAGCATCAAGCCATTTGGTAAATAGTGCAATTCATATCAGCAATATTTTCTAGTTAATGTAGTAGGAATTATGATGCAAAAATAAGTTTACACACTGAGGGCCAGGTCACCATCTGCTTTTTGCTGACAAAGCTCCGTTACAGTCGGCGCTGCTTGCCTGATTAACATCAGTGGGGGCTCAGACCTGGAATAACCTTGAAATTCAGAAAAGGACTTCCTCATCCTGTCTTTATCAAAACCCTGTTGAAGTCAGTGGAGTTTTTCCTGTTGACCTTACTGTAATCCTTATTCATTATTTTAGTAAGACCAAAATGCCAGGCACAAGCACACTTACCTGTTTTTTTCCAGTTCCAAGATGAGCTCCTGGCCTTCTACCTTTACCTTAACTTCAGCTCTGAGCGGATGCTGTGTGCAAAAAAGACGGTGCCTGTTACTTGTACATCATCATAATTATGAACACATCCAGAAACACAAATTGTTCCCCTGGAAATTGCAGCTGGCCTTAAACCACTCCTCGCCTTCCTCCTACCTTCAGACCTGGAGTGCTGGGGAAGGGAAGGGACAGGCCATGGTGGCTCCCAGCTCCAGGCACGATGCTGCATCCCAGCGGCACAGCCATGCAGAGCTGGGAAGCAGTACGGGCACGCTGGAGGGATGCTGTGTCTGAGCTAGTGACCCTGGTGTCTCAGGAGGACGACCAGGCGCAGACGAGGCAACGAGTCGTGGTGCTGGAGCGCTTGGAGGTGCAGCTGGGTGGGAGGGATGCTCTGCACCCCCTTCTCCTCTATGCTGTGCTCAGGACCACATCCCAGGACATCCCAGCTTGCCCCAGAGGTTTACAAGTGAAATATATGAGCTAGTTAACCAAAGCTCCTTTGTTGTCACAGCAGAAAAAGACATTTTTAGGAGTCTATTTCAGTATAGGGGGAATCACGCCTCTTCCAGAGATTTTCACATAGTTCCGTTACTCAGAGAAAAATGCCAATAAAAGGCATGCAACAGGGTCCCTTGGACATCTTTAGTCTCTAGCCATTGTTCAGACAGTATTTCACAGCTGCTCTTGTATTAGTCCCAGGCTGCCAAGGGACTGGAAACTTTCTAGTGTGTTCAAGTACACAGGCACAGCCCTGGTTTGCAATCTGCCTGCAGCTCCGAGTGAGGACACAGGACAGCCAGCTCCCCAGGGACTACTGGTGTTAACAGAGAGGACCCCAATTTCTTAGTACAATGGCAAATGCATACACTAAAACCAGCATTAAAAAAAAAAAAAAAAAAAAATCAAGAGACTGGAAGTATAGAATATGCTTTCTAGAGGTCCAACTAGAAGGGCCTCTGGAGGTCTCCAGTTTTACCTCCCTCAAAGCAGGATCACTAGCTAAGGTCAGCTGGGGATTTGTGAGCCTGAGTGCTTTCTTGTGAAGGAAATGGATGAATAAATTTCCCAGAAGAGAAATAACTAATTTGGTAAGAATAGACTTCTCTATTCAGCTGAAAAAAAAAAAAATCATAACTGGTGAGATGGTTAACCCATAGTATTTCCCAATTCAGCATTGGAAGAGATTTTGCAAAACAGGTCAACTTGAAAGCAAAATAAAGCCAGGCTAACAGAATCGGATGTTCTGATGAAAGATCTGTCAGCCCAGAGATATGTTCACTTGCCACTTCATCAATTCCAAGCTCAGTTACAAACTTCTTTCATCAGCTCCCTGGTCATATTCTGGGTTTTGTTCATCTTTGTTTCAGTTTCCAGGACACTGCACCAGCCCCATGCAGATGATGCAAAACAAGTTAATACATTTAGTATATACAACAGCAGCTAATTCCAAGGGGATGAGTTTAGTTTACTGAATCACAGGTGCTCAGTACATCTCAGGGTAGGTCTGTTGTTTTGCTAACATGTAAGCAATAGGGATTGCCTTGCCCATAACTGGGAGGGGTCTGACGGTCTCCATCATCATAAAAGCCTCTTCACAAGGGTTGTGCAAACATCATTATTACTAATAATGCTTTCCCTGCTCCTTCAATAATCCCACTAGTTCAGAGTCCATCAATTGCTGTGTAACTGAAATATCCCAGCTGTACGTAAGCTTTGCTAACACTGGTTTTAGAGCCAACAGGAACTTGCCTGAAACAAACCAAGTACGACCCCTGAGACCCAGCAAATTTGTATGAGGGGAAATGCTGTCCAGATGTATTTATATCACTATCAATAATAGAGAGAACCAAAACTTCCAGGCAGCACTGCAAGGACATTTTAAAGAGAATTAATATAATGAGAGAGTCGTAGCTTTTTTTTTTTTTTTTAATATAACACAAGAAAAAATTTTGGAGAGTCTCATCATATGGAGAAGACATAAACCCCAAAACAACACCACTTATGTGGAGATGCCATGAGTATAATGCCACAGCTTCCCTTTTTTATGGTTTGCAACGTAAATAACACCATCTGGATTTTCCCCTTTATTTCATTATGCAACTGATAACTTCTTGATTGTGGCAATGCAAACACTGGGAAGCTGACCTGCGGCTTGTGGTCGATGTTTAAGTCTGGCACCCCAGCAGTTCTCAGAATGGCTGTGGACGACTGACGCCCCACTTCATCGGTCCACATAAGAGAAGTTGGGGCGAGATCTATATCAATACATATGGTGTCTAAGACACAGTTAGACACACCTGAGCTGCCGGTTGGTTTTTCTTAGTGAAGCACCCTCACAGCTGGGATTCATCCCCTCCTAAAGCAGATGCCTGCGGTGGGCTGTGCCCTAAATGCCACTGATTGTATTGCCTCGCTCCCCTTTCGCAGCCACATGGATCAGGTGGACTTGATCTAGGTTTTAAGGCACGACAGAGCGCAAACGACGACGAGCCTTTGCAGAGATTGAATGCCAGTCGCCCGGAGCAGTCTCACGCTCGGTGCCCGAGATGTGCCAGCCGGCTCGCCCAGCTTTTCTGGGGATTTGGAGGAGCTGCAGCAGCTCCCCGTGCTGCAGGTGGGCTTTCTGGCTCATCCCTGCCGTTTCTGGCTCATCCCTGCCGTTTCTGGCTCATCCCTGCGGCTTGTCACACAGCTCAGTTTAAAACAAAAACAAAAAAACCCCAAAACGCGCATCGCAAGGTTCCGTGCTAACCGCGACGTCGTTCCTGCCCCTGGAAACGATGGGGAGGTTTGAAAACCGAAATAAAAGCGCTGGGCGCGACCCACCTTCTGGCTGCTGGGGCTCCCCAGGGCTGCCCAGCGCGGTACCACCGCCTCGGGCCGCAGCTCCGCGCCGGCCGCTCCCGCTGGGGAGAGACGAGAGGAGCCGCTCAGCACCCCGACCCCCTCCGCACCCCCCGCGGGGAAACAACACGAAGCCGGGGCGGGAGAAGAGACCTCTGCGCTGGTTGTAGGGGAAGCAGGAGGATTCCCCCCAAACCACCCACCCACCCATCCATCCTTCCTCCCGGGGGGTTCATGCAGCCAGAGGCATTTGTGCAGGGCAGAGGGTGGCCGCCGCAGTCCCGTCCCCCCGCCCTTTTCCCTCCCCGGGTCGGACACCCCGCACTCACGACCCGGCGGCCGCAGCAGCAGCGAGAGGGCGATGCCGCAGAGCAGCCCCCGGCCCCGCATGGCTCCGGGCAGGAGACGCCGCTCCGCCGCCTCCCCGCCGTATAAAACCGCCCGGCGCCGCTTTCTCCTCCCACCACCGGCCCCAAATCCGGCCCTGCAGCCCCCTGCCTGGGGGGGGTGGGGGTGTCTCCTCCTTCTCTTCTTCTTCCTCCACCTCCTCACGCCGGGCAGCTCCTCGGAGATGCGCCCCGGGTGTTATAGCGGCTCTGTCCTGCCGTGCGGGGCTGGGGGGGGGGGTTGTCGTCCCCCCCGGCACCCCGGGGCAGGGGGGGGAAGAAGCCTGAGCACCCCCCTGGGGCTCCCTCTGCAAAACCTCCCGCCGCTCCCAGCTCTTTTGCCAGCACCGAGCTCCATTGTGCCTCAAAAGGTAGCAAAAAGGGGGGGACCTGGTGGAGGCAAGTAGCCAAATTCTGCCAAGGGGCTCCTGTAGGAGCTGTGCTGTGGCTTTAGTTTATTCATTTATTTGTTATATTTATGTGTAATCCTGTCAAACCCTTTACAGCTGAACCCATGGTTCCAGAGGCATCCTAAATCCCTCTGCCCCTGGGAAATGCGTTGCCCCTGGTCAGCTGAAGGGATATAAGCCAGATTTTTATGTGCCTCTATAAAAGGGCAGAAGCAAAACCATGTTCACTGCCTCTCTCTCTCCCCTTAAGGCAGATGGAGGGTCCGGGCCTGGGGAAGGGCTTGGGAGCATCCACAGCTCATGTTTCCTGTGCTGCCCTTCAGGGATATCCACTCACTCCCTTGAGGCTCCCAAAGGGACATCCCTGTCTTCTCCTGCATCCTTCAGGGCAGAGCCATGGGTTGTGGTCCATGCATCACCCCTTTGCTGGTTCTCTGCCCTCCAGGGAGATGAGCACCCAGAGGACCACCGGACACAGTGCCTCGCTGCTGGGTTAGCCAGCGTGGCTCAGGGTTGCACCAGGAGAGGAGAGCACAAGTGAGTGGGGCCGTGCTGAGGTTACCAGCTGCAAACACCTGAGCTCTGTGGTGCTGTAGATGCTCCTCGCATATGCTGAGCCTGTGAAAAACAACTGCCTTCCCTTATGTCAGTGTATTTCTGCTGTGACTCCCGGCCAGCTCAACTGCAGCCGTGTTAGCAAGACTCCAAGAGTGGACTGACAGGCATTTTTGTGGGCTCGGCTCAGAGTGGCAGGAAAAGGCATTACCTCTTAGTCATACTCTTCAGACACCCATTGATCCACATTATCCATACAACCCTTTCCATTCATCTCTATACCTAAAGTGCCTGTGTAGGTGAACCACCAGGAAACGAACTTAAGAAATGGGGAGAATTTGCACTTGGTTACTTTTCAGAGTGTATTGGTAAATCAGGCCGATAGGAAATTAATACTTTATTTAGAATAAAGGTTTGCTAGGTAATAGTAATGATTTTGTCTCTTGTCCAGAGGCTTATTTATGCTATTGAGACCACTGAGTTCTCTTTTACTGAAGGTCTTTGCTGACTCCTGCCCCTGTGCCCAAAGGAAATGAGACTGTTTCCATTTGCAGATGCCATTTTGGTTTGTGACTTTCATATATGTCCCCTCTCTCCCCCACCACTTCACACGCTGAACCTTTGTGATCTTGTGAAGGTCAGTTTATTCCTGATACCACTCTGGCAGAAGAAAGCTAGGACATCTTGGGGACACCTAGAGGGAATCATCAGGGTAAGCAGGCTATAAATGACATTTTAGGCGACCCACAGCCAGGTCACAAATTTTCATCACACAACTAAATCATGTTATTTCCCAGAGCAAAAATCCAGGGACCAGATTTCAGCTCTTTTCTAATCATGTGGAGTATTTTGAAGGGAAACCTTGAATTTTTTGTGAACTCTCCCATTTCTTTATAGCTGCCTGTAATATAGAAGAAAACAACAGCACTATTGTTGGTGATTTTATTATAAATAAGTGAAAATGCAAGCCAAATTTAGCTATTCTGCTTTCATCCCTGCATAAAATTTCTGTCTACCCAAAGGAAAAAAAAAATACTTTGATGAGGTACATGTATATTTGCACTGAAAGACTGCCACAAATCTTCCCAGTACAACAAATCTTCCCAGGCACTGCTCCATATATTTGTCTAAAAGAAAATCAGTTAAAAAAAAAAAGGCATAAAATGGAATAAAGGGAGCAAGGGAGCCTTATTTTAAGGTTGTTAAAACCTTGTGATTGATTGTTGTCAGCATTCAAGTACCATAAAAATAAAATACATGCAATATTTGCATTTGTTATATAGTGATATTTTTATCTTTGATCTTGGTAATATGAGAATTGATATCTTAATTTATAATTACCAGAAACTCCCTCCGTAAAAATATAACCAGACTGTGCAGTTGTTATATATAGTTTAATCTCTCTCTCTATATGATATATCACTTACATTACTGAGACATTGTTTCATGGAAAGATTCAGGATATTCTAGCCTTATTAACAGTGCTCAGATGCTGTAATGCTACCTGCCTCTGGCACAGGGTGAGTCAGATCCTGCCTGTACCCATCTCTTCAAAAAGCTCTTGCTGAAGTCAATGGGACATTTGACTGATTCACAGAGCAGGGTCAGGCTTTCGGTTATCTAGGAATTACACAGACTCAGACTCATTTCCTCCAGGATCCCAACTGCCTGATTAAAAGTATCAGCTGGGAATCTGGAAGTCTGTGCTCTGTTCCCTTATCTGTTACATCCCCTGTGATCAAGGGATGGACATACCTATTAGCAGCAGCCTCCATGCAGCACCCAGAGCAAGGGTCAGTGCATGCAGTTGTTTGGTAGGCTTGAAAATTAGGTGTTTCAGTTTCCCCAGGGCAAAGCTGATGAGAACGCTTTTGCAGTGGGGTTTCTGCACTTACTTGACAGTTTGCAAGATGATTTAACGCTGTTGTTGTTAGCTGGAAAGCAAAAGATGATGATTTTCCCATTACGTTCATAGTAAATTAGGAGTTAGCCACCTAGAAGGAAATAGAAAGATAGACCTAGAGAGGAGAATGCCTGTTCAAGAAACAGACTTATGCAGAGAATGACTTGGATATGTATCAGACTAAAAGCTCAGTAATATTTCATTGGAACTTTCTCTGCAGAAATAGGAAAGTTTGTTGAATGAACTGCTCTGAAAAGACTCCTGCTGACACCGGAGAAAATGTTACCAAGAATCAAAGTCTTAGCAGGAAAAGGTAGAAGACTTTTTGTCCTGCCTAACCTCTGCATTACAGATATTTGCACTGATGAAAGAAATGTTATGTCTTTGGCTGACTTGAGTGGAATGTGAAATCTTCCATTTTTCAGAACATTTTTCTCCTTCAGATCACTTGAAATGATCAAAGGAGGAAGGCTGTGAATCCATGAAGGGAACTGGTGATTTAACAGTGAACTTCTTTATTCTGAGTCTTAACAGTTGAGAACAGCTTCAGCTGACCCAGAATATTCTGTTAGCTTTGGTTTTCCACCACCCATGTAGGACAGCGGGAATACTTGGAAGAGCCCTAGAGCAGCTGTTCTGCCAAAGAGGGAGAAGTGCTGTAAGATGATCAGGTACTAGACAAGGGCTTGTCCCGATGTGCTGTAAGTGAAATAATATCAAAGCACTCTCTATGCTTTTTTTTAAAGGGTGGGTCACTGCTGCTACTTTTGCTTCATTCCTATAGGCAAGTGAACTTAATAGTAGAAGATTGTATATGCAGACACATTGCATCTTTTTAAATGTATTTGTACATGTAAAGCACTGTACTCTTCTTCATGCTGCCTGCAAACTTCTCCAACACAATAGTGATTATACTGAAGTAGTTTATTCTTGTAAGGGAAGGGAAATGGGTAATAACAGCACAAGGGTTTTTAATAACATCTAATCCATAAATTTGGAGAGAAAGTTTTCTTTGCAAATGGATAGCCACAGGCAGTGATCCACTGGGAAGCACTACTGAATGTATTTAGACTTTTACAGCAGCAGGAGAAAAATAAACTTAACTTTGGAAAATCTGCATCTGATTTGTTTTTCAAGCTGAGAAGCATGCAAGGTAATTTTTAGTTTAGATTAAGGTAAACAGCAGAGAAAGAAGAAAATAATTATCTTATAAGAGAGTAGAATACGTCTCTCTCATGTCTCAAGCACCCTCCGCCCTGCCATGAAGCTGGCTTGCAGAAGGGCACACACTTGCCAAGGGACTGGCCCTGCCTATGACCTTCTTCACACATTGCAAGAGGAGAAATAACAGCACACATACTTGGCACTTCAGGAATCTGCATTTAGGAAATAAGTTTGAAGGTGGGCTGAAAATTACATAGAAATAGGAGCTAAAAACCTCTTCTATCACAAGAGAATTCCCCCATGCGGGGCTGCCAGAGCATGCGAAGGAATGATTCAGAGGAAGCCAGATTTGAATGGGTTGTTCATGTAATTTTCAATTCTGTTGTAGACAAGACACAGTAGTCTTCAAGATTGTTCAGCTGAGGGCTGGGTCCAATGCCATAAATCTGCAGACACAGATCCTGTACAACCGATTCAAGACTTCAGCTCTAGCTGGAAGGGAAGGAGGGATCAGCCCTACATTTTGTCTCCCATTAATATATCCAGAATGTGTTAAACCTGTCTTCTTTTTTTCCAGCCTTAGTGGTATTAAACAGAACAGATATCTACTGAGCAGATATCTACTGAGCGTATACATAATACTGTGTTTTCCTACATGAACAGCAAAGGTCCCACTAGCAGATGGATGCTGCGCAGCAAATGCCGAATCCCTCAACCCACTGAAGCTCGCTCTGACCTATCAGCACCGAGTTCACAAGCAGCACAGGGTAAAACTGAGCAGCTCTGAGGCACCTCCCTTAAAACAGTGCTGGACACCCCCATATAAGAGGAAGTAAATTTGTATTATCCATGGCAAGCAACGATTCTGGACTCTGGTGCATAGAAATACATCTTATACTCTACTCCATAGTATATAAAAAGAAAAATGGGAGAAGAGGAAAGTTAGATCTAGAGAATAATCCAACAAACAGCTGTTTTATACCCTGAAACATACTTGTGTAGGAATTAGTACATTTGCCCACATACATTCCTGCAGGCCAGATCAGCTTTCACTGAGAAGATAATTTAGAAATGAACATGCATTTTCTACTATTTATAAGACTTTCCTCTTAATGATTCATCTGCACTGCAGATGCAGTGGGAGCAGGGTGCTGTTTAGAACACAGTTGCAATGTGTAGGGTAGACAGGATTTACTCACGCTTTCGTGTTGTTTAACTACAAAATGCAGTAGTTCTCAAATGAGAGGTTTTGATCTTGGGCTTGGAAAATGGAGTTATGAGCCCACAGAAGCAGAAAAAGCATAAATACGTTGATATGGGACCAAAAATTTAAAATGCAAAGAACCCAGAGGATATCTACTCTACACTGACTTAGGACTATCTTTTGAGGCATGTGGAAATTTCATTTCTACTTGTCTTTATCAATGATGCATTCTTAATGGATATAGGATGCCTAAGCCTCAGGTTCAACAGGACACTCAGAGTCCCACAGGTCCAGTGTGATAACCCATAAAATATAGGATGTCCTATAAGAGATGGTCAACCTAGCTGAATCATTTCTTAGCATCCTCTGGCAGCTCAGCATGGATGGACTTCTCCATCCATGGCTTTCAGCTTTTTCCATATTTCTGTGGTAGCTGGATTTACATAATTATAAATATAAATATACACACACATATATACACTAGTATTAGTAGCCCAAATTGTCTGAAAAAGTGACTTCAGCTCATCATTCCAGGCACGTGCAACTTAGCTGCAGAGTAAGTTTGTGAGTTGCATGAATTATGATTTACCTGTCCCCACTCAGTTCAATGTCCATGGCTTAAAATGAAGCACTAGGGATACACTGTTCAGGTGAGTTTATTCAAATACAACAACAACAAAATAACAGGATTCCCAGAAGAAAATGACCCTCTATTCCACAAAACAGGGGAAGAAAAAAAAAAAAAAATTTAGTAACATAAATTACAAATTTTGGCCAAAAAATTTTGAATTTCATTACTCTCTGAGTTCAGCACAGATGCTCTCTCTGTTAAAAGCCTTTGGTATTCTTCAAAGAATTTGGTATTCTCTGGAGAATTCTTTACAGTACTAACTAGACTCAAGGATCAAGTCACAGCCCACTAGTGTAAGTTACAGGGCCAGATCCCATCCATTTTCCTCTCTCTGGGTGCTACCATGCCTCACCATCCCTTCTGGACGATCCCATTTTTATTAATGGAACTGGTTGCAGACCAAGGTGTTACTGAAACTGATGTAGTTTTTCAGTGTGTTATATACCACAAATACCACAGTTAACCAAATAAAACTTAAAATTGTCTCATCAAAGGAAAAATATAAAGCATTGCAGAATCATTCTTGACTTCACTCTCCAGGGCTTATAGTGTTTTACTGCAGCAAGAATTACATTACGGTTATAAACCAGAATTATTTCACTTGCTAAAACTCCTAAAGTAATACCTACAAAATTATGGCAAAAACCATCCAAATGCCTATTTTGGCCTTAAAAGGATGTGCTTAAACACACCTCTCCTCAGGAAAGCACATTATCACATGCTTAGAGCTGAATCCCTGTGTAAGTGCTTCCCTGAGCCAGAGTCCAAACAATGCCCTGATGAAGCAGGTGAAACTCCAAAGGCTTTTGACCTCCCCAGATCTGTATGTGATCTCTCAAAATACAAACAGATCATCAGACTCTTCAAAATGACCTGTACAGTTCACTCAAGCTACATGGGTTTTCCATTGAACACACTGACTGAAAAGGCAGTGTGGAGGAAAACATTTATTACCCACTTATAATATTTCTCTGGATTATAATTTGGTTTAAAAATTACAATTCTTGCAACAACTTTACTTCTTCCTCGTCACTGTCAGTTACATTGATTAGGTGGATGCTGGAGGGAGTAGACGAGGCAGCTGACAAAACCTCCTCCAATGCTGCAACATCGAGCTGTGGTAGGGGGCTTAAATACGGATCCTCGTTGCAGCTGCTGTGACAGGACACTACTTCAAGGCTCTCACAGCTGCGGTGGTCCTCACTTATACTTTCTATTGGGTATTCCTTGAAAGGATAGTCTCCATCCAGAGCTGAAAACATCACCTCCTGTCTTGGGTACCTCTCTTCATAAAAGCCAAGGCATTCAGGCACTGAGCTGGAGAAATTCCCACAGCCAAATGGAGGTCGGCTGAATGGGCATGTGCTGCAATGAAAGAGATTGACAGTTGGCTTTCAGAAATGCAGATTGCCTGGACTTCCATTCAGCTAAGAAAAACAGAATGACACTGATGTTCTATGCTAGTCAGCTTATCCTGTTGAAATATTCAAAGCATGCATACTTTAAAACCATGCCTAATTTAAACACTGGGGCCATAACAAAAGCTGTGCACAGATTCCATATCTGTGCCTATGCACCTCTTCATGCTAGATACATGCATGACATTGCTTTGAAAACAAACACAAAGCCTATGGTATTTATCAATGAAATAATATCATGGATAAACCAGCATCTGATAATCCTGCAGTATGTTAACCGACATACTTAGAATAGTAAGACAAAGCATCAAAAGTCAGTTTGTGTTAGTTATTCCTGTATGCCAAAATTTGTGACAAAGGTGGGGTAAAACGCTCTTATTTATTCTTTGAGTGCTCTTTTGCATCTGTTATACCGTTATTAAACAGGAGGACTGACAGAGAATCCTTGTGGTCAATATGTGGTTGTCAATGTTACTATTTAAAGAATGGATGGTGAAACATTTTTAAAAAGCAACCCCATAGTAGATTACAGGAAGTTACTATGTATGTCAAATGTAACTATTTCTCTGGTGTCAGAAGTTTGAATTTTTTTTGATGAGGAATGACACACTTATTGTAATTTACACAGTGTTACAGAAATTCACTACATTGTTAAGAAAACAAAGTATGTGAAGAAGGAGCTCTACAGTGCAGACATTATAAAGACATTGATACAATGTCTATTGAGGTTTCATGGAGAGTATTCATCTTTCCAATCTAACATTTAAATTTTTAGTGCATAAATCTACATAGATACATTTGCACTGTCAATGCTACTCAGAAATTATGATTCTTGTATGCAGAAAATGAGTTTATAGGAATATGAAACTATAAATCATTGTATTAGAAAGATCCTGCCATTAGAAAAGCTAGCAGCCTTCAGCATTCCATTAATGTGTGAACTCAGAACAGTTTTTTACGGTACAAGAACACTCCTGTCCCTCAGAGACCTCACAAAACTGCCTAACTTCAGAGACCAAGGGCTAAGCAAAGTTCATCTTTAGTAACTTTGGGAATATATGTCCTGTGTTTCTTTAAAGGACCTCAAAAATAGAAATGTCTCATTCTGCACTTACCAGCTCATAAAGTTCTTTTGAGTTTGATGGGTCATCATCAGCCCTACTTTATGACCAGGTAGTCTTATTGCCATAGGAACATATTGATTGTTGCTATTAGTGGGAATGAGCAGCGTATAAACAGGCAGAATTTAAGTCTAACAGTCATAATAATTTGTTATGTTTGATATTGCACGGTCACGAAAGAAAAATGATGCCTTACAAAGAACAAACATCAATAAGCTATCAGACTTCTTGTATTTGAGCAGCACACCTGCTGCTGGGAGGGCACTGATGCTTTCCGTGCATGCCTAGCTTAGGAAATACCCACAGGATATTACACGTGTGAGCTTGCAAATTCTTTGATTAGATGATCTCCCATTGACTGCCCAGAGACTGCAAAGGAAAAACTAGGAATTACTACTTAAGAATTCTGAAGACATTTCCCACCAGGCTGGATTTCAGAAATATTGGTATTTATGACAGCTGCAATCATAGTACCCAGGAGACATCTCACACATCTACTTTAATTTTTAATTTTATCCAATCATTTTCAAAATATATTTATACTGTCTCTACCTAATGCTTTTCTGTAGAAATCACCTGCACTTAGATGCATAAAGTAGAGAGAAGATACTTCTAATTACTGTGGGCTTGGGAATGCCAATTACTGCAATAGTACTATGGACCCTTCAATAACTGGGCGTATATAACGAGCAGTCTCAGGCCAGCAGGTCTCACCACACAGGAGCTATAGGGAGGTAAAAGCACCTTTCCTTCTGAATGCTCCATCTTCTTTTTGTAAGTCAAAGACCCTCTGCCTTTTAGCATTTGTTCTTACTGGTATTGAAATGAAGGTTTGCATTACCTTGAGGGGAAATAGTGAGGTCCAGGTACAAAGTAAGGGTGGTGAAATGAAAACCGTGGAGGTACTCCAAACAGGTTGGTTGGCTGACCAATGGGAATAGACTCACAGAGATGTGAGTGAAGAAAAGGTGTAGCTTGAGGAAGAGGTACACCTCTAGGAAAAATAGAAACCCCTGGGTATTCCTTTGGGGGCTCACTATTAGAGACAGTAAATCTGCCATTAGTGGTGCTTATGTTACTTGGGTTTCTGCTGAAGCTCTCAATGAAAACTGGTGTAGGTCTCTTCAGAGAGCAACTGAGCCCAGATGATACATCAAGAACTTCTGTCTGGGCAGCTTCAGCAAAGTGCTGCGGTGAAATTACAGGGCGCAGGGGCAGGGTTGGAGCTGGAACAGCCACTGATGCGGTGCTTGCGCCAGTAGTCTGGAAAAGAGTAATTGGACCAGCTTGTTGAATGGAAGCAACCGGCAGACGGATGGCAGGAGTCTCACCTTTAGGAAACAGAACAGTTATTTATCAGACACAAAGAGAGGAGGAGACTGCTTGAACAGCAGCATAGCAAACCACAGCCAGAGCCAGAACCGTGACCCCCAAAACACTTCCTAGCATTACTTCCCTGCAACTCACAGTCATACACAACTTGGCCTATGTGTGTTCTGACAGATGGGTTTGGAGCCCACACATTCAAGCTTCCTTCTACAGAAACACAAGGGTGAAAGAAAGAATTGGCTAGTGAGTGTTGAGGCTGTGAGGGCTGTGTCTTGTCCTGATATGGCCACAGAATGGGGTTGGAGCACACCCTTAGTGCCTGAAGCTCAGAAGACCTCCCAAGTCTACTAGCTGAGTTGGAGTGAGCCAAATTCCTAACAAATCTGTGTGGTGCCAAAGCAGCAGTGAGGAGCAGAAGTGACAGTTAAAACACCCTACTCTCTGGTATGTTTTCTTATTTGTTTCACCAATGAATGTACCTGCTAGCCAATTTCACTTTGAAACATTTTGCAGAACATACACTTGAATGTACACTTTCAAATCACATGTCAACAGGTCTGCCTTTATACAGAAAGATTTCAAAATACATTGCGTAAGTATTTTCAAACCCCACTACCTAGTCTAAGGGTCTAAATTCCAACTTGACAGGACTTAAATGTGTCTAGATTTTTACAGTTTGTATTTAAGAATCATTTCAATGGCAATAGGATAGTAAACTCTGGAATGAAATATAGTAGCATCTCACGACAACATAACATTATAAGATATACTAGGGCAAGAAAACAAATAATACTTTATTCAGTCCAATTTACAGAAGGATTTGAGAAAGGATCACATCACTAACTCAGAACTTCACCAGAACAAAGCTAAGTGTTCTCTTTTACATCTCTGAATATTATGACACAGCATAAACAGGCATTTCATTTTCTTGTCTCATTATAAAGAGAGCAGCCCTTGTCATATGCTTAAAGAGAAAAATGCCATTGCCTGGATCTAAGCTATTTGTTGTTGAAATCCACTGTCCATGCACTGACAGAGCCAGAGCTCTTTCACTACAAAATATGCAGGTCAGCTATTATACCTGACTGCAGGCTGTCATACTACACCCTATTTCACTGCCAATATTGACTTACAAAAAGGAGGATCCTTCCAGGTTAGGTGTAACTTTTTAATGCATTCCTTCTGTAACTATATTTTTATTTGTATAAAAGCTGAACTATGTGTGCTCAAACTGGGCATGTGCAAGTCCATAACAACTACATATATCACTATTCCAGGTATGCATAGATACCTAGGTTCATGGAAAATGTTCAAATGAAAAATTTCTTTTTCAGCTTTAATACTGCAGCACACACCTTACTAACACCCTACTAACTTCCCTTTTTATGACCTTGTTGACAATTCTGTCTGCTGTCTCATGTAAGCAGTTTAAGCTGCTGAGCATTTGCTCTAGAGTAATGGTGCCCTCACTACCAAGGAACACTTAACATCAGGGTGGAGGTGCCATGGACTAAGCTAACAAGATTTTTCAGGCCTAGTAGGGCAGGGTTGAGCCCTAGTGCAGTTAGAGCTGGTGAGGGAAGATATGTGAGGTGGAGACAGAACAAGAAAAAGAAACAGCTGTAGCCTAACAGGAAGCAAGTGTCACGTAATAAGAGATCCAAAAAGACCAAGAGGTAGCAGAAGGTAACCAGGAGCTACAAAGACAATAGCAGGGAACTGTGGGCAATGAAGAAGCCAGATGAATTTAAGAGGCTGAGGAAACAGTAGGTAGAGACTAGAAGGCAGATGTGCAGTGCAGAGGAAGACTGGTAGAAAGAGTGGTGTCAAGAAAGACTGAGAGATTGTTTTAACTATATCTATACTACCATATGTATAACTTTTACTACAATAGGTAAATTTGGAATTTTTAAAATCATTCACTATTGAAAACTCACAGACTGGATGTCCGATATTGTTCTTAACATTGGGGATGACAACAGAGTAAGCAGGTGACTGGAAGGGACAAATGCCAGCTGGATTTGTAGTGATGATACTCTGAGAAGTGCCGGAAAATACAGCAGAGACAGGCAGTGGAAAACGCTTCCGTTTGCCTGGTCGTGGTTGATAAACCCAACCTGTCAGAGATGAAAAAAGATGCAGATAGCTGATTCTTGGGATGGTCTCATTCTTTAAGTAAAGCTTTGATATCTGTAATTCTGAAGTATCTAAAAAAAAATTAATCCAAAACCTGCTCCTATAGTCAATGGCAATACTCCATTTGTTTCAGTGAGCTAGCAAATGGGGTATTTTGTCAGCAGTGGAAATAAAATGGACACATTTGGGCATTGTTTTTATGTTACTAGATAGTAACTCTTTATGACACAAAGAAATACAGAACAGTGGGGAGTGAGGTGGCACAGTTGAGGAAAGCATGTTACATGACACTGTACCATGGGCATTCAGCACGGAAGAAACCCATGACTATTCAAAATGTGGATCTTTCCTGATTGTTTCCTTAATCCCTTAAGTCTCACATATACCTGCAGGTTACAAGAGGCAACGGCAAATATGACCCACTAGGAATCCTGTATAGATTTTGGAGGAGTATATTTGCCTTTGACTTACAACATTAACCAAACACATCTTCCACACCGTTATTTGGGAATTGCAGGTTTACACGTTGAAGAATCCCACAGAATACAATGCCGTTTGTGCTTCCTGTGGCATTTCCCTTTCCTGCTTTTAAGGAATGGATGCATGTGTCACCACAGGCCACCTGGGCAGCTCTTTCTGGAGCATGTAAAATGACGCAGCAGGCCATGTTCACAATAAACTCACTCTCTGGCCATTAGACTACTAAAGCATTCAGAAGAGCTGCTGTAGCTGTGGTAGTCTAAGACCATAAGAAATATCAGAGGCTATGAAGGATGAAACATCATTTTGGATGCTTATAAAAATTAATATGCTTTCAGGCACTAGAAAGCTGACAGAAGGACTGCGTGCTTGAAATATCTGTAATTTTTTTCTAACTCTGTTACTTGCTCAAATGGAAGAGATCCATTTTTCAAAAAAATCTTGCACTTCTAAAGCATTCAGGTAAATAGATACATGTTTACCAGGAAATTCCTCTCTGTGCCTTTGTTTTATTTTCAGAGCTTCATCATAATAGGGCTGCTTCTGCTCTTCAGTCAGTTTGCTCCATTCCAATCCAAGCTGAACACTGATTTCTGCATTATTGGCAGTGGGGTTAGCTTTTGCTAGAGCAGGCCGATGAATCCTAGCCCACACCATAAATGCGTTCATTGGACGCTTTACATGGCCACTTTTGTCCTTGCTAAATGGAGTATCTGGCATACCTATGCAACAAAACGAGGAAGGACGATCATCTTCCAGGCAATATATGCAATACAGGTTACATTTAGTAGTACATCAAGAGGATATTTGGCACCAGTCAAAAGAATCACTAGAGCTTTGGAACACATGAAACTCGATGCACATTTGGAGAGTGGTTCCTAGAAAAATAACTAAGGCTACGGGAGTATCCTCCACTAACCTTCACTGAACCACTGCCTAAGGAATCATTTACCTGGCTTTTGTTACATATTGTTAAAAAATAAAAAAAAAAAAAAGAAAGAAACATATGGGGCTGCTAACGCACTGGTTTGGATTTCATCTGGCTAGATTGTTTTGTTATGAATTTATAAACTTATTAATTTATAAACTAAACATTGTATAGCATAGACCATATCACTGCAAATTTGTCATCACCACCAGAATTATGTATCCAAAGCCCTAACGATGCAGGGACCAGATCTAATGATGATATGGCAGTTTAGTCCCACACCTGTGCAGTCCCTGACTTCTCAGCTGAGGTTGTTGCTGTTCTGGGTTTCTGGTTTGTTTGTTTTTATTTTTTTTTTCCCCTCTCTCACTCTTTTCGCAGATTTGGACACTGATTTTGCTGGAGGAACCTGTGTTACCAAATTACTTGTTACATGACACCCAGCTTTGGCTCTTTGTAAACACAGACCGCATTTAAATTGAGCTGGTGACATGATGAATCCCCAGACCCCTCACACCTGATCCCTGAGCAAGCAATTTCCTCTCTGAAAAAGGCTTAGAAATGAACTCTTTCACATTATCAATGAAGGGCAAAAGTCTTCTGGTTTTTAAGACCTCACTTAACTAAGTCGTTAATTTTGAAAGCCTAAATATCTTTCAAAAAAAGTAGGCTACTAAGCTGCATGTTTCAAAATGTTCCTCATTTAACATGTCCAAATTTTCTCAGCGAGGTGTATGAATGCTTCATAGCTTTAAAAATCAAGGGAGATCCCTGACCTTAAACTTGCAATCACCACCCAGTGCAATTCTGAACACTGCTGTAAGGGGTTTAATGTAGTCAGGGAGCAAGCGGACAAGACTGTGTTGACTTTAACAAACAACTGGAGAACTCTGTGCTCCCGTGTGCTTATGTCTTATGCTGAAGAAGAGAGTTGCACAAGCTCCCGTCTACCCAAAGGGACGGTTCTCTAGCACGACCTTCCCACTGGCATTCTCCTATCTGGTAACCTGTCAACTGCGGGGCCACTTAGTGAACCCTCGCAAGCTCTCTTCACATAATACCTGAATCGGAGGGCAGTACTGTGAGGGGAACGTTTTTAGTCTCAATCTTTACTGAGGGCTCCAGTAAAGGCTGCATTTTAAGCGGCACTTGTTTCACCGGCACTTTGGTCACACGGATCAGCTCTGACGGTGGCAGAGGGCCTTGGATCTGTATGCGGGTCCCGGGAGGTAAGGGCTGAAACACCAGCGGGATCTTCAGGCCTTCGGGGGGGATCCCAAACCCCTCTCGCAGCTCCACCTTGCGCTCCTTGGCTCCGCTGGGGGCAGGCCTGCGCCGCCAGCCCGCCAGGGCCCCGTCCTTTTCCATCTTCACCCCGCGGGCCTCGTCCTTTTCCGTCTTCACCCCGCGGGCCTCGAAGGCCACGGCCGGCTCCGCCTTGACGGCACCTCCTCGCCAGGGCTCCTTCCCGCTCCCCCTCTCCTCCAGCGCCTTCTCCTCCTTCTGGACTTCTCCGCTGCCCCCGTCGCGGCCCCCTTCTCTCTTGACGGCCCCGCGGGCCTCCTCTTTCCAACCCCCCGGGCCCGGGGAGCCCCCGAACTCCCCCGCTGACTCTCTGGGCGCATCTCCCTCCCCCGGCTCGGGCTTCTCGACTTTGACGCGCACCACCCTGAGGGGGACCTTGGCCTCCTCCGGCGGGGAGGGCGCCGGGGGGCGCCGGGGGCCCGGCGGCGGCTCCCGGGGAGCCCCGG
>NW_010973092.1:9127264-9135203 GCF_000737465.1 Haliaeetus leucocephalus
CGATCCCGCCTCCCGCCCCCGCCACGCCATGCGGTCGCCATGGTGACCGCCGGCGGAGGCCCGCCGAAACCATCGAGAGGTCCGCCTGGGACGCCCAGAAGGGCTCGGCGTCCTACAGTCGGAGGGCGGGCGCCCGCCGCTTCCGTTTCCGCTGCGGCCATGCTGGTGTGCCGGCGGGTGGCGTCGGCCATCTCTGCGGGGAGCGGGCGGCGGGCGGGCTGTCTGCGCGGCCGCCGCCTCTCCATGGCGAAGAGCAAGTTCGAGTACGTGCGGGACTTCGAGGCGGACGACACCTGTCTGCCCAACTGCTGGATAGTGGTCCGGCTGGACGGCCGCAACTTCCACAGGTGAAGGCCGGGCGGGCAGCCAGTGGCCGGGGCGCTTCTAGCGGTGTGGTCGCTATGGCGACGCCTCAGCGAGCGGGAGGACGGGGGCTGGGGTACGGCGGGGCGGGAGTTTCCTCGGCCTAAAGGCGCTGAGGGTGCGGGCTCTGAGTGCTGTGCCGAGGAGAGGGATCCTGACTGGTGCCGTGCAGTTGGCCTTGGCTGTTTCCTGCCCGACCTGTGTGAATTCTGCAGGTGTAGGGGTTGCAAATCCTCCTTTCCCCCCTAATGCCCGTGAACCCTTTGCTGGGCCTCTTCAGGGTACGGAATTACTGCTGTCGTTTTGTCTTCAGGGGCCACGGGCATCTTCAGAACCGTACCTTCGGCAGGGTGGTGGGGAAATGGTATACCAGTGCCTTGGGTGTGCTGGGGGAGGGACAGCAACTGGTCTACAGGGATAGGTATTTGTGTTTGGAGTCAGTGTCTGTGTGGCAGTCACCTTTCTTTGGGATAAATAGAGCACAGTTCTCTCGAGTGGTCGATGACACATATTCTCGCTGGCGACTTGATGTCTGGTTTAGTCACGTGAGATTCTGGTAAAGCTCTCAAGTTCTGACAACTTTATTGATAATGTTGCCCTAAGGGACAATCCCTTATTGGACTGCATATAAAAGGCACCCTAGGAGAAAGTGAGTTTACAAAAAGTAGCATTTGTCATTCTTTTCCAGGTAAAATACAGAAACCAGACGTTTTGAAGGACTGGTTAGGGTGAGATACTGATGGGAAAGAAAATGGATTATCCAGAGTGTATAAACCGAGCTTTTTTTATTACCGCTTTTCATACCTGGAGGGAATTCTCTGTCAGTATTGGCAGGATACTGGCAATCAATATTCATGGAAAGCAAATATGAGGAAAAAGAATGGGTTGGCATTTTTTAGTAGCTTTTTAAGGGTTTCTTATTCAACCGTTTTTGCTTTGAAGGTTTTCTGAGCAGCATGAGTTCAAAAAGCCAAATGATGACCGTGCTCTTCATCTGATGACCAAGTGTGCCCAGACAGTGATGCAAGAATTGGAGGATATTGCTATTGCTTATGGACAGAGTGATGAATATAGTTTTGTTTTCAAAAAGAAGAGTAGATGGTTTAAAAGAAGAGCAAGGTAACAGCTGCTTTGATACTGAAGTTGTTTTTAACATCTCTCTCTGAACCTGTAATTATTCTTTAGATTTGCCTTTATCTACACACAGAGGTTAGGAGTAGGGCTGTGTGTGGGTGCATACACTACAAATAGTTCAGGTTCTTTATGTGAACTCTTTGTGATCTTTCAGGAAAATATGTCCAGTGATACAGAGCTTTTAAAACAAGTTTTGATAAAACAAACGTTAGAAACAAACATTGTTAGAACAAACATTCTTTTAACAAAACATCACCTTTTCCAAACTCTTTACTCAATTCTCAGTACTTCCTGTTCTTCAAAAGACTGTATTCCATTGCTGATCTGTTGGGCCATTATTTAAGAAATGCTGCTATCCACCAGAATTATCGCTACTGATACTTCAGATAGTCACAGATACATAATCATATTGATGTATCCCTTTCTTTTTCCTTTTGCTTTGTGTTTGCA
The DNA here is from genome assembly GCF_000737465.1 of Haliaeetus leucocephalus. NCBI lineage: Eukaryota > Metazoa > Chordata > Aves > Accipitriformes > Accipitridae > Haliaeetus > Haliaeetus leucocephalus. The sequence goes on from NW_010973092.1 coordinate 9,129,212, forward strand.
AGTAAGTTCGTGACTCATGTGGTCTCCCAGTTTGCCTCAAGTTACGTTTTCTATTGGAAGGATTACTTTAAGGACCAGCAACTTATGTACCCACCAGGATTTGATGGACGAATTGTGTTGTATCCCAGCAACCAAAATTTAAAGGACTACCTCAGCTGGAGACAAGCAGATTGTAAGTGTTTCTAGAAGACAGAGATTTGTGCAGTTGAGTTCTCTTTCTCTCTGAATAGAAATGCTTTTATTGCCAGTGTATTTGTATATACATAGGTATTAGTGAATGAACAGCAGGTAGGTTGGTAGTTTTAAATAAACAATATTAGAATTGGTTTGGGCTTTGTATGGATACAGAAATACTGGCTGAAATTCTCAGTCTTCAGGCTACAACTACATTTGTTGCATCTTGGGAGTGAGTTCAGCATAGGAAATACGAGAATTATTAATAGAATTAATTTATTGTTTTGTATGTTCCGGGTTTGTTTAGCCAGGTAATCTTCTTTAGTGAAAAGATGTGAATGTTCAAATTCACACCATGTAGCAATCAAAAGTGCTGTCTATTCCATGCTAGAACAGCCATTGGATTTACTTTCTAGTATTTTGTTAGTACCTAGTCCCTGTTGCTCAAATGAAGGTATTTTACGTTACACATAAACACCCTTCAGCCTCTGCTCTCCCTTTTCAGAATTATAATGAAATCTATCTTCTAGTCATTCTTATGATATACAGTACCTTAAAAATGGATCAGAAAGATTGTATCTTCTCTAGCAACTGATACTATTAATTCCCCTTTATTCATGGCTGTTTCTTGGATATGACTCTGGAAATAAAGCTGTTTTTTCTGAGTAGTCACTCAGTTTTGGTAAATATTCTCTCTCTCTTTTCTCTTTTTCTGTAGGCCATATTAATAACCTTTATAATACAGTGTTTTGGATGCTTGTACAGCGAAGTGGTTTGACACCAGTGCAAGCACAGGATAGACTCCAGGTGAGAGTCGCTTGAGGTCATGCTTCTTTCCAGCTACAAAGAAAATCATAAGATTTGCAAAGCTGTGTCTTGCCTACCCAGCAGCCCTGGCTGGCTTGTCTCTTCTTACTGTAATAATTTTATGGGTGTAGATCCAACAACTTCTTGAATTGTACAGATGTTAATATGATTAGCAAATAAGGTATTTTTGGTCAAATATTAGCAGGATTTTAATTTCTTAATTAGCAAGTTCAGAAATCTTAGAAATTTCCTATAAACATCCAGTATCCATACACGTGAAGTACAATGGCAGGATTCAGCTGCTATTGATTCCCAGTCCCTTCTGTGGTATTTTGTCTTATTGTGCAGACTTCAGATTATTTCTGTTTTCTCCTGGAGTCTGTTGACTTCTTCTATTTGTCTTGAAAATGTAATAAAACCCCTCTCTGTTTTAATATCCTCATTTGGCAGTTGGAAATAATTCCTCTGTTGGGAGACATAATTAAACCTCGTAATTTAAAGGTGGAAAAACCTGTGTAAATGTCAGCCTTACTTCCAATATTCAGCTGTCTTCTACCCTAGAGATTCAGTTTGTTTGTTTTCTGTAAGAGTACTTCTTCTTTTCATTTCCTCTCAGGGAACTTTGGCTGGAGATAAGAATGAAATCTTATTTTCTGAATTCAACATCAACTACAACAATGAACCTTTGATGTATAGAAAAGGAACTGTCTTAATATGGCAGAAGGTAAAAAACTGTATTACCACTTGCTTCATGCTCGTATTTTAAATAGGTACACTATGGCAGACAAGCTACACTGTAAGATCACCAGGTGTATCCCAAATGCATGTCTATGTATAAATATATTTTAGAACTAACCATATTTGCCATATAATGATGTGTAAGATGACTAATTGTTTTGGAGATGTTTTTGAGATATCTGTATCTATGAGCATAGTATAAAAACTAGTCTCTGAAGTCTGGCTCAGATACAAATTATGACCGTTGAGAGAAAACATGTATCAACAGATGACAATGTATGTGTAGAATTTCGCAGGACTGATGTATTTGCTAGATAAATCTCCCTTGTTTAATGAATCATACAGTTGGTTTCTGAGTGTCACTGGCTTTGAAAATTGATGAAGTATTCTGCTTCCTGCAAAAATTACATTTTAATGACTGTTGTCAGTTTGATATGGTAATCATTGGGGCCTCTGCCAGGCCCTTCACAGGAGTAGATCCCAAGTATTTCTGCTGTGAAGGAATGACGAATTTCCATTCAGTATGGTGGCTCAGCTTGTAGTATGCTTAGTCCTTTTCTACTTCTGTAAAGGAGCATAGTAAGGAGTGCAGCTATTAATAGGGAATTCCTTTTAATGATAACTTGGAAATATTAATCTTTCTAGGATTACATTATTGATCCAGAATTAGTGGAAGAAATTCCTGTCCTGTGTTTCGTATGAGATGAGACCTCAGAGAATCATAAATGTTTATGGCCTTAGTGCCCTTCTGTACTAGGAGATCTTAAGTAGAAATATGTGTGGTTTGTGTGATCAGGATTCCATCTGTGTATGTTAAGGGTTCTCCATAACTTGCTCAGCCTTTTGTCTTCTATATGTAAAAAAATTCTAATCCTTTCTTTTCTTTTTTTATTTAAATTTTGGCCAACAATTTCTATTACTTCATTTGAACAGATAGAGGCTCCCATGTGGAAATATATTCCACTTGTTCCTTATGCGTATTTTTTTCTTGGTAATTGTAGACATTTGCAAGGTTTACCATTTGCTTTATATATCTTCTAATTAAATATTGTACTTTATTCAAGAATACTTGCAATGAGTTATGTGAATTTGCAGGTAATTTCTTCGAGCCATGTGATGATGACATGCAGTTTCAACTGCTCATGTGTTAGTGTTTGATTTGAGAATAGACTCTCTTTCAAAAGAGGCAGTGTTCAAATTCTGTAGTATGCCATAGGGTTGATAGCTGCTTTTGTTGTAGCTTTGTTTCCTGTCCGTTTGTGAATCCCCTCTGGAGTCTTGTATGTCTGATAATGTGTCAACTGTATTTTCAGACTAATGAAGTCGTGACAAAGAAAATAAAACTGCCAAAGGAAGCAGAAGAAAAGGAAGTTGAAGTGACTCGGACTAGGACTAAAGTTGTTCCCCTGCACTGCGACATTATTGGGGACCAGTTCTGGGAGGAATATCCTGAGATTCTGGCTGAGGATAGTTGATATCTCTGATGACTGTAACTGGTAGTTTATATTTTGCTCTGCTTGGGTTGTTGGCAAGTGAGGAGTATGAATGGTGGCTGGCAGAGTTTAACCTGTAATCCTTTTCAACAGCTACATTGGTTTTAGGACTGTTGTTGCCTGAAAAAGACACTGGTATGTTGTCTGACATGCAAGGATATGCCCACATGGAAAACCTAAAAACATATTATATTTTAAATGTTAAGAACTCATGATAAACTAAGACTGCTCCTTCCTTGTACATGCATAATTGTAGAAAATGTGTATAGAAATTTCATGCATTTCTATAGCATTTAAACCATGAGGTATTTTACTGAACTGCCGAATTATAAAAAAGCTTGCATGTTTGAACAGTTAAAAGCAGAGGAGAAAATAATTCTTTTGATTTTTGTTTTAACTGAGATGGACCAGAATACTTCAGTTGGCATTTAGTATTAAGGCTAGTGTGTTTAGTCAGATTAGTGACAAACTGTTCAACTGCCTCATGTCTCTGATCCTTACAGAAAGGAAATGGAGTAGCCCAGCAGTTCCCTATGACCGATTTTAAAAGCTTTTTCAAATGCACAGGATTTTTATACTTTTAAAAATTAAAGAAAATAAAAATAAATTTCTGTGTGTCTTACTTGGCCTTTCTTATTCCTGGGAGTTTTACTAGTAATTGTCAAAGTTCCAAACAGTGAAGTTAATAATAAAGATACTGTACAGACTTGAATTCTCTTAGGACATGGGTAGACATTGTGCTCTCATCTTCCGTGGCCTGGGAAGTCATCTATCTCCTGCTGTGCAGTAGGGTGAAAGGCAACAACACAGGAGAACATTCCTGGTGCCTGCAAAGAGGGTGCCAACAAGAACTTGTATTGCTGTTCTCTGATTTTTCCTGGGGATGACACAGATGTAGCAGTCCTGACAATACATGTTAGTTAGAGGGAAGGGGTGAGTCTGTGCTGCATGGTCTATGCACAGTTTTGTTCTGGTTTAACTATCAGTTAAGACCCTTTGACAAAACAGTTAAACTGTACAACCTCTCAGAGCAGAAATATTCCTGCTAATGTAAAGGGGCTTGTCCCCGTGTAACTGGAATTTGAGGGAAATAACCTCTTTCAGCATAGGAATACAACTATAATGATATATAATAGGTATTTATAAGGATATTATTACTGGTTTTAGCCGTGCTGGTTTCAAAAACATGGTGCTAGAACAGTGATCTGGCGAGCTGTTGCTAAGGGAGAGAGTGTCAGCAGTTGGGACTGGCTAAAAAAATGGAAAGGAAGGATCAAATGTGACTGAAGAAGGTCAGTACTGAGTTAGTTTCCCACAAATTCGCATAGCAGCCTACTGTCTGTTTCCCCTTTTCTTCCGGCAGAAAGAACTTAAACATTTAAGGCAATGTGCATTTTGGTGAGTGTGTGGGGGTTTGTGTGTTTTGTTTTGTTTTTTAAAAACACTACATCAGTATCTGTTTAAAACTACTACTTGCAGTTTCTTCCTGAGATTAAACAACATATCTGTGCGTTTATAATAGCACAGGGCTTCTCCTCTACTGCTGTGTGCTAATACTTAGCAGTTAAGTACATGCAATGAGAGAATGCATATCATTTTTGATTTGTAGAATGGGCTGTATAATTCTCAGGAAGAGGATATGAGGGACTGTGAGATGATGATTCTGAATGAATCATTGCACCAGTCATTTACCGCTAAGAACTTCCTCTCTGTCTGTCTTTTTTGTCTTGTAACACAAATGTAATTTACTTGACTTTGAAGTGCTGTGTGTTACTATCTGGTGCCTGACTTTGGACATCACGTATAAAGCAACTTTTTTAGAGGTGGTAACACTTGGATTTTGCAGTCTGAGTAAAGACCAAAAAAAAAAGTAGATTTTTTTATCATATATATTACAACTACACAATATGTAAATGGATTGTATTGTAGAATGTATGTACTCTGTGTATGTGTAAAAAATGGGTTTGTATTGGGTCTTATCCTTGGCACATTTTCTAGTTAACTCATCCTTACAATAATAATAAGTAATAAGTAAACATACTTGTTTACATATGGATGCAGACTTTGGAACCAAGGTGTGGATTGTCTGTACAGCCACAGCCTTTAATTTGTATTAATGTAAATGCTAAAGAAAGAAACTCCCTGTGGTATCCTCACGCGTAAAGTCATACATATGATTTCATAGCTGTAGGGGAAAATAAGTCTTCACAAAGTTCAAGACGTAGATGGGCGTTAGTGGCACACACCGCCCGACCCGTGTCCTATGGCTGCGCTTGCGGGTATTCCTGTAGCTGCCAAAGTCCCGTACCGTGGCCCAGTGAAGAAAGAGGAGTTTCCTCTGGAGTTGGTGCGCAGCCTCTGGCTGATGTTGTATTGCTGTAACAGGAACCGTTAAACGTACGGGAACCAGTTATGAAAGTTTAATGGTAGGGGGTGGAATCTGTCACAGCAAACCCCTCTGCGGCATTAACGCGCCTTGCCTCGCTTTTCTTTGGAGAAATCTCTCTGCGCTGTACCCGCTTTTACGGATTAAAACGCAAATTCTATCGCAACCGCCTCTTGCCCAGGTGCCATTTCATGGCCCGGGACAGGTGGAGCGAGCTCCCTGCTCGGGGGAGCACCCCCAGGACAGCCGGGGGGGGCTCCGGGCTGGGCTGCGGAGAGGGGCCCACAGAGACCACCGGTGGAGTCGGCAGCTCCTCCCCTTCGGTCCCGGTCCCGGGCGGTGCTCCGCCGTCTCCCCTCCCCGCCCCGCCCCGCCCGGACCCTGCTTAGCTTGG
>NW_010973092.1:9135772-9218594 GCF_000737465.1 Haliaeetus leucocephalus
CGGGGGGGGAAATGGTGGAGTTCGGGGGGGAAATGAGACCTAAGTGCTGGGTGGAAGGCTGGGAAAACTGTGCAGAAAGGAGGAACGGCGCTTCTCAGGGGACTGCTTACTCGGAGAGGGCACTGATTTTGTTATGGTGACGTCCTTGTCTGTTAGTTGGTTAATTACATTCATCCCCTTGATTTTAAGGGAAAAAGGATGAGAAACTGCTGTGCTTTCAAAAGTGCTGGTTTTAATCAGATTTGAGCCCGGGCAGCTCATAGTTAAATCATAATGGCCTCAAGTTGCGGCAAGGGAGATTTAGGTTAGATATTAGGAAAAATGTCTTTACTGAGAGGGTTGTCACACATTGGACATAGGCTGCCCAGGGAAGCAGGTGAGTCACCATCCCCGGAGGTATTCAAAAAGCGCGTAGACGGGGTACTCCATAACATGGTTTAGTGGGCACAGATGATGGTTGGACTCGATGATCTTGAAGGTCTTTTCCAACCTAAATGATTCTATGATTCTATAACTGCAGCATGAGCCTGTAACGCACTGCTGTATCTTGGTTACTAACTGTACGTCCTGGGGGCATACATACAATGCTGGCGTGTCGTGATAGAACAGGGGATTGAGGTGGGAGGCAGCTGTGATGTTGCCATGTGAGGTATCTGTGATGATGATACAAGTTTCTTGTCTAAATTTGTCTAAATTTATGCATGCAGTCAGGGTAATAGCCCCTAAACATTAAAGGGTGCGACTTGTGCACCTACACCAAGAACCAAATCGCATTGCTATCAAATGAGATGGCATTTTAGTGCACTTAATTAAAAATACTGGGTATTTATTGGAATCAAAGCATCTCTTCTAATTACCAGCGTCACCGTAACATTCTTTTTGTAAAAAGGCAAAGCCCAAAATGTTCAATTCTGAATGCCCAAAGCAGGACTTCTTTCTTGCTCAGACACCAAAATGTAATGTATTCATTGCCATAGGTGCTGCATGATCCTAAATATCATGTCAACTTAGCGTTCCACGCAAATGCGGAGGTTCTGTTGGTGTAGGATTTCCTAAAGAACTGACCTTAAATATTGATTTAGGATCTTAATATAAAGTATCTGCATTTGGGTAACTGTGATGGAAATTGAAAAAAAACTTCTGTAAAAATTAACTTCCATGGTGGTCTAGCAAATAAATTATATGCTTCTGTTAAGAGCACATATTTAATATCCACACATCTAAAGCTGAACAGCGTGGACTTTGAAGAATACTGGCACAACTGACATAGAAAGTGCTATTCAGCAGTCTGGAGAGTTTTAAGAATAACTTATAGCCAAAATTGTGTGCTTTCCCTGTAAGTAGGGGGCCCGTCTGCACCGCAGGTGGGCCAGTGTTTGAAGCTTGGATTCTAAGGCAGTAGCTGCCTCTGAAAGTAACTGTGATACATGGTTTGCTGCGTCCCGCGGTTGTGATGCTGTGCTCCCAGGTAACTGTGACAAGGTATGACGTGTTCCTTAAATTCTGTAGGTCAGAAATGTAAAATGGAGCTAAAATTTTGCCTGTCATGATTTCAGATGTAGCCATAAAAGTAAGAAGGAAGCTACTTTAGCAGTGCCTGTTTTGGATCAGTTCAGGAGAAGCTATTTCTAATTACTTTGCATTTACCAAGGGGCAGAGAACTCATGTGCAAATGGTTACTACAGAGCAGTTAGGCATTTGATAGTGTTCTGAGTTATTTCAGCTATTCTAACTTGCTTTGCTCTTGGTTTGTTGGGTTTTGGGGGAGTTTTTTGGAGATTTTTTTTTTTTTTTTTCAATCTTGCCTTTTAATAAAGTCTACCCTGAGGGCAGGGACTTGAACTTAACCAGAGTTTGGATCTTTAGTTTCTCCTTCCTGGGGTACTTGCCCTCTGGCTTACAGTAGTTTTCTAGTCATTCTTCAGAATCCTGGTATTAAGCATGTGCCTATTTTATACAAATTTGGATTGGATTTTGAGTACAAAACCAGCTAGGTAACTCTTTTCCCTATGGATTGAAAAATTATTAATATTGGTACTTAACAGCATCAACAGCTGTAGGCAAATCTAGCTGCATGCAGAGCCTGGTCATTACAGGCTTTGATGCTTGCAGAAGAGGTGTGTTGCAAAAGTAAGTTCCTTGTGTTGCTGGTTTTATTTTTTCTAAGAAGTGGATGTCAGATTGTTGAAAGGTTTTTGGATGATGTGTTCTGCCCTTTTGATCAGGTGAAGTTGGAGGTTTGCCCTGGTGAAGCCAGAACCTTATGCAGCAAGGAAAAGTGGGAAAAGCATGTATTGTCTAGATTTGGCAGAGCTGTAAAGTAGTGTTTTCTACTAGGCCTAATGGGGTGCCGACAAGCAAAGGCATAGCTGGAAATAAGGATTGTACTTGGATATTTATAAGAAGTAGATAAAGTTCCTATGTAAAGGAAACATTGGAATCTAAAATCTAAAAAAAACCCCCTAAATCTAAAATGATCTGTAAATTCGCAGGTTTGGTTAGAAAAAATACTGTTATCTGATTAAAAGTATCTATCTGATGTAGTGATGGTGTCATCTGTGGTTCCCGTGATGGACTTGTGAATTCAGAACATAAGTTCATCATCAGTTTGGCTGAAGGAAGCACAGAGACTCATGAAAAGACCCCCATAAGGAAAGCTGGGAGGTACTGAGCTTATGCTCTGTGTGAAAGCAATTTTCTCCAGCTATCAGCTGAAGAGGGCTGGCAAGAAGACAATGGATCTCAAAAAATAAATGTGATTAGGTTAATTCAGAGGAAACTGCTTTAGATTTCCCTGCTGTGGCTAAGAATTACCATGCAGCCAAATACTGCAGATCAGCTATCATACGGTAGGTAACGTTTTACATTGACAGGATGCATCTTCTAGTGTTCAAATCAAACCTTGTATACATAGTCCCTAAAGCACAAGGCAAGACATCATCTCTGACTCAGGTATTTTATTAATATGAAGAACTGTGTGAGATTTTAGACCAATACTCTTCCCTGACTCTTAGTAGGAATTGTACAGCAATCCTGGGGCTGTGTTTGCACAAGCAAATGGGTAGCTGTAATTTACCACTGGAATGGCTTTGCCATGGTGTGAGTAGAAGTTGTTAAGTAAATAATATCTATGCCTCTAGATAGCTTACACTTGCAAAGATTTCTAGTGTGCAGATAAGGCTTGTGTGTACCACGTAAGCTTTATGTTTTACTGAATTCCTTTGGTTTTGCCCTGAATAAAACCATTATTGTTCTGTGGTTTAGCATGGTTTCATTGGTGGATGCTTATAGTAATTTTATTTCTTTGCCAGAGACTTGTACATCTTTGAAGTACATTTGGCTGGCTGCTGAAAGTTTAACTGAAACAATACATTTTCATCAATTTAAACTGATCCAGTTTAGTTAGTTGAAGAACTTTGAGTCATTCATTGTTTCAGAAATGTCCTTGTAAAGAAAAGGAACACATCTGATACAATACTTTAACAGATTGCAACTAATCTGAGGTAGCCTTAACTAGGCATTAGTCTTTTCTGCAAAATTATCTCTGCCTCCGTGAGCCTTCTGTTCCCTCTGAACCACTTTTATTTAAGATTAGCATTACTTAATATGTTTTTGAAATGTAGCAAAAAGATTTGCAGCTAAGGCTGATTTGGCTGCAGGTTATGCAAAGCGAAACCTTCATATTTTCTAAAGTCTTTGCTGTCCCCTCTGTAAGAAGAGTTTGGGTGGTCTAGTAGAATCATAGAATCATTTAGGTTGGAAAAGACCTTCAAGATCATCGAGTCCAACCATCATCCATGCCCACTAAACCATGTTATGGAGTACCCCGTCTACGCACTTTTTGAATACCTCCAGGGATGGTGACTCAACCACTTCCCTGGGCAGCCTATTCCAATGTGTGACAACCCTCTCAGTAAAGACATTTTTCCTAATATCTAACCTAAATCTTCCTTGCCGCAACTGCAATGCATTACAGTGCTCTGGGGCTTCTTATGTCTTTTGCTGTGAAGACAAATGTTGTACCAAGATCTGCCATACTTCTGCATAGAGTAGATTTCTACATATTGTATATATATATGTATTTTGTTGAAGACTGGTGATGTTGTCTTTCTGTTGTAGTCCATGAAGGCAGCCCACTGGGGGAACTTCATCGCTGTGTCCGAGATGGTGTAAAAATCAATGTCCATATCCGCACTTTCAAAGGGCTTCGTGGAGTCTGCACAGGGTTCTTGGTTGCATTTGACAAGTTCTGGAATATGGTAATTATTGTTCAAGCCCTTGATTTATAACTGCTATATCGAAAACTTGAAATTTGCAAAAGGTTTAAGCAAACTACATTTTGAGAAGAGTAATGTAGTATTGTAGTTCATACAGCTAATTTGCTCTGGCACTGAGTGCTGTGTTTCAGACCTAAGTGGTGCTTGGTGGTAGATTGGTACATCTGAGAGGTGCCTAATCATCTTAGAGAGGTTTTAGGTGAGAGAGAACCTTTGAAGAGTTCCCAACATCTTCAAAGGTTTTGTATGAGAACCCAGGAAGGTGGAATATGAGGAATATCAGAAGCTTCCAAAGCTTTCTCTGCAAAACCCAATCTTCTTATAGTGGTAGCCACTTCTGTGTGTTTTCACTAACACGTCACTGGGATGTCAGTGACAAAAGCTTTTCACTGTGTTCTACCTCATAGATCTTAAAGACAGTGGGTGGAAAAGCAGCTATTAAATATTTGTGAGACTGGAGCTGTGAAAAGTTTGGAAATGGTGGGGGGGATGAGAGGGGGAAGGATTTTGCAGGCAAGGCTCTCAAAGATTTGTAAGTAATGCAGAATGGATGCTAGGCTTTGCTGTTGCTTTTACACCTCAGTACAACTTAGATGATTAAGAAACCAGCTCCAAAGCACAGCTTGTTCCTAGGGTGGATTTTCTTTCAGATAGAACATAATTTCATAGTGCTATGACACAAAGCTGGTCCAAAGCTTTTTCATGTTTTCTTTTAATTTTGACCTTTCCATTTCTTTTATCTTCTAGGCCCTGACAGACGTGGATGAGACGTACAGGAAACCAATAATGGGCAAAGCTTTCTACGCAGAACCTCAGCTCACACTAACACGGGTATATAACCATCTCCAGTTTTCTTCTTTTTTTTTTTTTTTTTTTTTTTTAAGTATCTCCTTTTCAAAGTAGTAAAAGAGGAGCATTGATTGGAAAACTGTATTTACATTTGAAATATTTTACCTCCTTTTATTACAGATGACTCTAAAATGGCTTGAACTGGGCAAAAGAAACCAGTTTTCTGACCTCTTTGAAAGTACCTTGGCCATGGTTCAGTGTTACAGAGGTTCCACTTCAGAGTTCCTAGTATCAGATCACAGTTGCTGCCAGTGCTTAGTGCAATATGCTGACTTTCTATAAGCACACTCTGTGGTTTTTGATTTATTTGTTCTGTGCCTTTTTTGCACCCATGACTGATCCGGTCCACATTTGTCCTGCCAGGTGATTTGGCAGTGCGTAACTATGATACTGATGTTCCTGGAGCGACAGTCTTTGTCTCTAGCCAACGAAAGAGCACTTCTGTTTGGTCGCTTGAACTTCTAGTCTAGGTACTGTGAAGCCCAAGATTCTGCACGTTGCTCCAAAGCGAGACACACTCCAGGATCCAGCTGCAAAAGAAGATGTTTACAAAGTTGAGAACTGAAGAGATGATAGATGAACTTCTGAACAATGAAGGAAAAAAAAATTTGACAGGTCTGTGCCTGTTGAATGGCATAGCTCTGGGCCTTTTGAAAATCAGAGAAGCATCACAAAAACTTTTAAACAGTTTTATTGCAAGGAATTTGCTTTCAAATTCCTGCCATTTAAATCTGTTTTCTGATCAATCCCCCTCTTCCTTTTTTAAAGATTACTTAAAAATAATTAAGTTGTCATTGTTCCTTTAGCCCACTCTAACAGGGATTGGCTTTCCATCCTGTTGCTAGGAAAAGACAGGCTAACTGAGAATCCTTTTAATTTGTCAGTATTTCATAAAAGCTTGCCTGCTGCCAGAGTGAAAGCAGTTTCTTTTCCAGTTTCAGCACCACGTATTCTTAGATTAATGAGTTCATGCAGTGCTTTGGATCTGCTGCTCTAGCTTTTATTATTTTTCTATTGTTTGTGGTCTGCTCACCTCCCAGAACACCTGCATGGCATCTTTTAGTTTGTTTTGGAGAACACAAGAGGTCCATCATTTTTTCAGTATATGCTCTTTGCTGATTGAGGCCCCTTATCTTAGGGATTCGTGTCCTGTCTGAAGACACAAGGATGGAAATCTCTCTAATACTATCTGACAACATTACAAGAGCATTGGGGAAAGTAAGCTAATGGAGCAACTTGGTAGCTTTCTGTTGTTTCTGACCAAAGTTAAATGCTACTGCATATCAGTATTGCTCCCCAAATTAAATTTGTCAGTGCTCACATAAAGACACTCACGTGCATGCAAGACATCCATTCACCTTATGTCACTGTTTGGCAAGAAAATGTAGTTTTTACTGCTGGTAAAGATTCTTCACTAATTATGTATTGTCAGCTCTGATTTGGGATTGTATACGCAAATACCATGTAGAAATGCTGAACAAGCGGCCTCTCATTTTATGAATGTGGTCATACACATAAATGTTTTGGTTTTTTTTTACAGCTGTTTGACAGACTCAAACTGCAGGAGTCCTCAGTAAAGAAGGGAGCTGACTCAAAGACTGTCTCAGAGGAGCTAGCCCTGACAAATGACTCTCAGACGCTGGGATTGAAAGTTGGATCAGGACGAGGGAGAGCAGAAGATGAGCGCGAGAGGCAGAAACGCTTGGGCAGAGCTGGAGAAAAGAAGATGCCAGGTGACAGTCTGCATCTGGCTGCCAGAGGTGAAGCTGATGTGGGCAGCGGGACTGCCCACACACAGGGTGCCAATGCTGGTGGTACCCGTGCAAGAAGCCAGTCACGGAGAAGGCGGCGGCCCAAAGTGGATTATCAACAGGTGTTCACACGTCACATAAACCAGATTTTTATTCGAGGAGAGAATGTCTTGCTTGTCCATTTAGCACATTGACTTGGCTGAGCCTTTGTCAGTGTATTTATTTGATAGCATGAATTGCCACTGCAGCTCTCATTGCTATTTAGCATTCTCATTAAGTGTGATGCTACTGTGACTGGTTTCCCATTGCCATAACAAGGTAGGGGAAATAATTTTAACTGGAGCATCCTGAGCTTGATGCCAAAGCAGCCTCCTTGATCTCTGTTGGGGGTCTCAGGACACGGTCAGCAACGCAGTTGTTTCTGTGAGATGAGGGAGGTAAGCACAGATCCCACTGCTCCTTAAAAAGAAGCTAAATGGAGAGGGTTGGAAGAGATTTTTGGTGTATTCAGTTATAGGAGCTACTTGTGGCACACATTTAAGGAGCTTAAGATTAGATCTCCACCTGAAATGAATCACAAGTGCTATTTGCATGTTCTGAGTAATCTCAAGAGAAGATTGCTAATGAAACCAACAGTTTATCTGCTGTTGTTACGTGGATGTCTTCTTTTCCAGACATAATTCTGACAGTCATTTTGAAGTAGTCTATAAAAAGGTGGAGTGACATGCTGCTGATGGCTATTAGCCTCTTCTTCATAGTTAGCTCTGTAATGCCCTGTGTGATAGAAAACCTCTTAATTGAAAACTGCTCTTTTTCTGTGAATGATGGCAGGACTTTTATTTTTTTTCAATACCAAAGCTTAGGCTTCTATTCGTAATGCTGTGCTTTAGCCCTCTGTCACCAGCAAGCAGCTAATGTAGCTGATCCAGGGACCTCCATATTTGGAGTTTATCTGTGAATGTTGTGGATGCAGATGGAAAATTGTACTTTTATATTTTACCCACTCGCTCGCTACTTATTGTAATAGTGAGGTTTGCAAAGATGTAGTTTTTCTTGTCAGATATAAGTGTTTGTGCTGAGCACAATTGTACTGTATCTAAGCGCCTTTCAAGTTCCCTCTATTGAAACTAGAGGTGCTGTGTCTCCAGCAGTTCTCATGGAGCAGAAATCTTCATGGGTCTTTCCTATCCATGTGAATGATGCATCATCTAATTCCAGTTGAACTGAGCTTTGGAGGTGTGCCTAACAGTGTTTTGAAGTATAAAAGTCAAACTTGGCTCATCAGTGGTTTTATTTTAGCAAGGTTGTTAAGCTACTGTAGATGAGGCCAGGCTTCTGTGGGTATAAACTGCTTTCCAAGAGACCTACATGCAGAAGTTTGAGGGTAAATGAAACTGTTACATTATGTAGCCTGTTCCCTGAGTTGTCAAAGGACACTAGATTTCACACTGCTCTTCCTGTATTCATCTCAACTACCTTATGCTTTGCAGCAGCTGCATGTGTTTAAGATGAAGTTGGGAATTTGCTTTATAGCAGGTCTTGTATTGCATATAGAGGTCATATGTCCTCAAACTGAGTGCCTGTACTCTCAGTGACATCTATTTTTGTTGCTACAAATGCAGCATACTGCTTGCTTGTCGTTAGGGGTATGTCTGGTGTTTGGGTGAATTACAGAAATCATTTAGCAGGAGTTCATGGACACACAAAGCAGCTGTATGCCTCTGGGGGAGCCTGAAACTTTTATGTCAACATTTCAGATGACGTGGGGCTTGGATGGCTGATCAGCTGAGCCACTGAGCTGCAAACCCAAGTTTAGCCTGGGACAGAAGTGCCTCAGCATAAAAAGTACTGTTGAGGCAAAACAGTTTCATCAAGAGTGGGGAAAAAAAGAAAAGAAAAAAGGAAATAATATCTACAGTTTCTTATTATACATAGCTTTATTACTGTAATCCCTTCCTACTATGAACTGAGACTAGGCACTGAAAAGATTCTTCTCTTGGAGGTTCTTGTTTCCTCTCCTTTTAGGCTGTTCTTGTTTGTGTGCATGTAGTCTGCAGTTCTTCCCTCCCCCTCCTCCCCGCCTTCTGGCAGTACTTTGTCTCCTCAGGACGTTCTAAACTCTGGTTTAGGAAGATTGTTCTTGTATTCACCCCTAGTTGTCTTGGCTTTCTGAACTTTTCTGGTTGGCTTTCTATGTGGTTGCTAACTAATCAGAACCCTCGCAAATTATGAGAAACATGTGAAGCTAGAAACAAGGGGCTTATTTCTGCTCCTGACTTCTCAGCAGCTTTTATTGCAAGTGAATATTTTTCTTTGTTATGTTTTTGGTTGTGGGTTGTTTTTTCCCCCTCTGCTTTCTGACTGTTTTGTTTTTATTTCAGTTGCTTGGGATGACTTATCGCTGCCTTTTCCATTCATGCCAAAGGCTACTGGTTTTGACCTCTCCTCTTTCCTTCATACTTGACCAAAGGGTGTCAAATCTCCGCTCAGGCCTATGTACTATGACATCTAATTGAATTCTTGCTTTTCTTTACCTCATATTTTTAATTATCTTTGTCTGCCTAAAGAGCATAAAGTTTATACTGCCTTGTGCATTAAATAAGATACAACTACCATGAATGTTCTTGTGGCTGTACTGCCTTCTTTCCTTGTCAGTTGTCACTTCACCAAGTTCTCAGTTGCTACTTAGAAGTCTCTGTTTCCTTTCATCAGATTTTTTTCTCTGAAACCTTGCAGGTGTTTGTTGCTTAACATCTACAAGTCTCTTTTTTTACGTTTTATAAAAAATGCTGGTGCTTAGACTTGCGTTTGTGCCTTGATTTTTATATCGTCACTGACCTGTTCTTCCAAAATCATCACCTCAGTCAACAAACCTGGTTAAGAACTACACAGTTTGTCTACTTTTTTTGCTCTACCTCATTATTAAACTGTTCCTCCTCTATTCTCATTGTTGTCTCATCTGTGCCAGTTGGTTAAAATTCTCTCTTCCAGTTTGGATTTAATGGCTTATTTGTGATTCTTCATTTGTTTCCTACTTCCCCATCCACCTCTTTCATTATTTCCAAGCTGCTTCCTAAATACAGCCTCTTGTACAACTTCAGATCTTCCAAAATGTCTTCCTTTTCCCTACTTTCTCTGACATTGTATCTTTTTAAAGCCCATTATGAAAATGCTATTTTTATGAATTTTGTCTCTTTCAAGCATAGCATTTGTGATTTTTGTCTTTCAAGCATCATGATTGTGACTAAGCAAGTGATCCAGTATGCGTGTTGTCACTTGCATGTTTAATACTTAAGATACAGTTGCTCTTTCAATAAAATTGAATGTGATGTTCTGAAATGAAGTCTTCTACCTCACTTAAGTATTCATGTAAATCTGTTTAAAGAAAAAAAAGAAAACAACCCTTGGAAACAAAGGAGCTTTGGATTTTTTATTGTTTCTGGTTATTTCTTTCCATGTTTTTCCTTGTCCAAACTCAGCATAAAATCCATGTTCTTTGTTCAAAAAGCTGTCTGCTCCTAACGATTCCTCTATTGCTGCAGTGTCACAAAGATGGTGTGAGCATAGACACCTGAAGTCATTATGCTAAAGAATGAAGAGTAGGAGCAGCAGGCAGTCTTAAGAAACAGAGAGCTGTGTGAGAATGAAAAAGCTTTGGGCCAAATATAAAGAACTCCCTGGAAAGGATCCACATACTAGTTGCAACCTGTCCAGTATTTCTAGGACATTGTTCACCCTGGTGCTCAGCAGTGATTCCTAAAGCGTGTTTATGGTGAGGTACCGAGTTACTACAAGGAGCAGTTTTCTGAACTGCCTTTGAAGATGTGTTGTGATAGTTTGAAAATTTTTTAGAATCATTTCTAAAATAGCAGACAAATACAAAACTTGTGAAATGTTAGTGATGCCAGCTGCAGAAACAATGTAATGCAATAGTCTTGGAATGTGATGTCACAGATATATCTCACAGTGTCATTGTGTATGTTTTCATTGCCAACGCAGTTCAGTAGGGAGCCAAGTCTCACGGTTACTTTAAGAGTGGTGATTTTATTTGTATGGTGGTATAATTCTAGGGACCTTTGCATATAGTCCGAATGGGGTTTTCATGGAACCACAGCATAAAACCTTGCTATGCTGTGGGAATGCAGGGAAACTGGTAGGGAGAATCAGGCTGAAAGCTGCAGTTATGTGTGTTATATGGTATGATATGTATCATATGATACAATATGGTATCATATGTATGGGTACCCTAGAGTTATGGGTATCATGGCTGGGATTTTTTCTTTGGAAACTCTTTTGCACAGGTGCTTCATTTTTATCAAACACTTAAATAGGGCTGTGGTAGTAGAATAGATAAGGCCAAAGGAAAAAAAGGAGCTTATAAAAAGTGTGGTTTTACTTCCTTCTCTCAACTGACTTGTCCAGCTTGTTAATTGCCTGGAAGTTTTTTTTTTTCTCATCTAGAGACAGATACTTAGCGTGTCCTCACCAGGGGGTTACTGAAGTAGTGGGCGTACTGTTTTCCATCTGCTGCTTGTCCTTCAGTTTCTGGATTCATTGTTGCTGATGCAGCTTTCCCTTCTGTATCATTTGGAAGCAGGGCAAGGTCTCTCAGTGGGAGTAGGCTTGACTGCCCACTATTTTTTTTTCCGCCTACCTAAGGAATGTTACCCTGTATAGTTTTGCATCCAGATAGCCTTTGGCTATTCTTGATTTTCATACTAGTCTCTGCAGACTTTTAGAATTATTTGATCACAAGAATTATGTATCTTGGATCAGTTGGAGTAAACTGATTTTTTAAAAAAATTTTTTTCTTTTTTTTTTTTTTTTTACTTATTTTTCTTCCCACAGTCCTAGGTTTTCCTAGTTTGCTGTTGCAGTCACCCACTTGCACCTATGAATCACCATGGGTGAAGAAGTGTCCAGGAAAAAAGAAGCAGAGAAAAAAAGATATCTAATTTTTGTTGAATTTGACATTCTGCCCAACATGCTGCCCACGCTTACCCTTTCTATTGCTTACTGGCAGTGACCTAAATGACACAAGTGGAAACAATGATTTCATCTAGAATGTTGAAAGAAAATGGAAAGGCAACAGGGACAGCAAACTGAAAATACTCTAAGTTTCTGAAGACGTATATCTCCCGGTAAACTTCCTGTCTTTGATTAAACAGATCAGAATTCTAACCACTATCTTAAACTGCAAGCTCTGCAACTGGATAAAATTGGAAGGCACAGTATTACACCCTTTCAGAGGCAATGCAGCAGCAGTAGCAATGATGCAGTGATTCCGTCAGCCAGGCAAGCTCTTTCCTGAGAAGCTGTTGAGTTATATGTTAGTCTCTGCCTCAAAGCATAACTGCAAAATACTGTGAATTAATATGAAGATGTTTTCTCTCCTGCCTGCATTGCAAAGTGTAAAACATAAATGCTAAAGTGTGCATCTTCTGCAACCCAGAACTATTCCAGTTCATGCTTTCACTTCTTGACGTTGGCTTAAACATTTGAAGTTTGTACTATAGCAATCCTAAGACAGTCTTTGCTATAACATTATGAAAGGCTAACACTTACTAGAAATGATACTGAAAAACTAAGGTATTACAGAATTTGTGGAATTCTTATTGTAATTAAGGTATTGCAAACCAAAAATATCTATTCCTAAGGATATTATCAAGATGCACAAATGGAAATGTGTGAAGCCACAACTGGAAGAAGAGATGATAAAGAAATACTTCCCTTCTTCTAGTGAAGGAAGATGATCTTCCTAGAGCAAGACAGTAATTTCAAAGCTCATTCTCCCAGTTTGCAGGCTTGGTGGTAGGTGGGCCTAAACAGGCCAAAACTTAAAGTGAATTAAGCATGCACAAAAAACAGAGCTGAAAGAAGCATGGCTGGTTTGCAGACTTGAGTATCAACAGCCTAACTTTACAGAGTTTCTAGAGAAGCAACTCCATTTTACAGTCCTAAAGTCTACAGCATTAGCTCCATGCAGAGTTTTCTTGGCTTTATTACCCTTGCCTATAAGAAGATGACAAAGGTTGTGATGTGCAGTTCTGTATTATCTTTTTCAAGACACTGCAGTGTACACAGTGGTGAGATCTGACTAGGTGGACAGAGGAAGACAGGGGCAGCCAGCAGCAGTAGAAACTGAAGGGGAGAGACCTAAAATCTTCGCAATACCCTTCTGGATAATAAGCTAGAAGTCTAGCAAAGGAGGATAGAGTCCAAGCTGAGCTTTGTTTTTAAATTTACCAAAAATATTAATACCCTGTTAGGATATACTTGGAACAAAAGATAAGAATGCACTCAAGTTTTCATTTAGAAACTTTAACTTGGTCAGACTTTTTTCCAGCAGTGCCTGTGTCTCACATTCAGATAAACATTATTACAAATATTTTGTTAAAAGTACTGTGCTGTTCATGTAGCCAGTAATGTTCATTTCATATCTAAAAGGTGCTTTTAGCAGTCACTGTCATTAGAAGGAAACACCCATTTTCAGGAGGTAACATGTCTTTTCTTCTATTCTGACTTACAACTTAAGATGAAATTGGCAACAGCTGGATAGAAGTAAAGCAGTTAAAATTTGTTTGGAAAGAAAAAACAATTTTTTAAAAATCACAGCTTTTTCTGTCAGGTGTTGCCAATGCATAAGTGGGAAAAAGCATCAATTGTTACATGGTAGAAATGTTGTGGAGAAAAACCTTACTATTTAAGAGCATCCTTTGTTGCTGTCTTTTTTACCTATTAGCAGCCTGGGCAGAAAAAAAAAATCAGGCCACTTGGGAAGAGATAGGCAAGGCAGTGTGGTGGTCCTCCTCCAGGTGGGCACTGCAGGATCAGTGCACTTGATGAAGACTTTTCTTGATGGAAAAAAATGTGCATAATCTACTGTAAGTATAACGTGTACCTCTCTGTACATTTTCCTAACTATAGGCTTTCATGGCATGCTGAAGGTGGGAAAGCAGGCAAAGAAAAAGGAGGAGAGAGAAATTACTTTACTTGGTGATAACTCCTTGAAATGGGAGGTTGCTTTCTAGCCTGTACAGTTTGGCATAGTTTGGCCAGCATTGGGCAGTTGTGCTCTATAGTTTGAAGGGGGTGTTTGCAGAGACAGTTTTCAAGTGCAGCCTCTGTTACTTTGTGAGCGTTTCACCATGCATGAACTGTGCCCCAGAAGTCTCTGCCAGACTCCATCTCTAATAACTGACACGTTTGATCTTGCCTCTAAAATTTTGCAGAGGAAACCCAGTGGGAGAAAAAACAAGTAAGCAAATTTCCCCTTTTGAGGCAGGGATGGTAGGAGGCTTGGTTGTCCTTGTTAGCTTCCTTGGGGGTGCAGGAGAAAGGACTACTTTAGTGGAGGAATATCAGAGATGGCTTGTCTCATGATGTTTACAAGTCCTTTTAGATGTCACTGTAAGTGCTCTTTCTCTTAGCTGGTAGAAGTGAAGGCCTTTCAGGGAAGGAAAATGCCTTCTGATGTTCCTGGATAACTATTTTATTAGCTGCTAGCTTCATAGTGTACACTTGGATGACTTAGCTGAAGAAAATTAGTACACCTGAGACTTTCAGTCAGTCTTGTATTCGTTTAGAATGAAAAGTAGTTTGATCAGTTTGTGTAAAAACATATCCATCCTTTTTTCCTCTCAAAAGATCAGTGCTCTCCCTCAGGAAAGAAATGAAAGCTGCTCCCGCTCCTGTAGCGATTGCTTCTGATTTCCACTGCTTCAGAGCAAAGTGCAGCTGTGTCATTGTATCTTCAGCGTGACAGATCATTCTGAGATGAGAAAATGAGAGAAGTGTTCGGTTTCTTTAAAACTAAAATGGGCATTATGAGGGGAGCAGTTGTGTTGACCTCTTTTCAAATGGTACTTGCATCCACTGTAGTTGCATGGATTGGGGCTTGTTAACCAATTAGTCATCTATAAAACTTCCTTAATGAACCACAGAGGAGCAGCATGACCTACCAGACTGACATGGGATTAGAAGTCAGGTGCTGACAAATTCTGATCTCTTTACTGCCACTCACTCACTGAATGGCCTTGGCAAGTCACTTCCCTCCGTCTCCCTTATGCTCCACAGCTGTAATACATCTGAGAGCAATCCTTGCCTGTCTCGCAAGGATTTGGGGAAGTGGTGAGTGCTATACAAGTGCCAAGTATTGTTATTAAAACTATAATATGTCAGGTAACGCAGATACATAGATCATCTGCCCTCTTCAGGCACTTGACTGTTAGCCTTATGTCTCGGCACACTAAAAATGTGCAGGATATCAGGTACAATGACGCACTTCAGTCTTGAAATTGCTTATGTCTTCAAGGTCAGATTTGGTGACTTCAATATCTGTTTCACAGCTGCAATACCATGTTTTGGTTGAATGGTGATAAAAGAGAGTGTAACTCATTTGTAATTCCTTCTCTGTCTTCCTAAATATTTTGTTTCTTAGGAAGCTGATGCTGCTATGAACATATTGAATAATACTGAATTTGCAATATTCTGCTTTCCAGATATAAATGTTTATATTTAAAATTGCTAAGACTGCAATGCAATAAATATATCCATGTAACAACTTGCTTCAAAGCGTGCTCTTTTTTTTGTGCTCTGTCAATATGCTTGCGTCAGTGATGAAGCTGCTACTGCAGCGGTTAGGACAGATGCCTGGATGTGGAGACCACCAGGTTTGAATGCTAGCACTGCTGTCTAGTCACGTTATTTGGGGGCAAACTGGTCACCTGTGTGTTCAAAAGTGTATTAATGTACAAAAGAACATCATTATACCTGTCTTTTAGAGGTGCAGAAGGGAAGTGAACTTCATGTTGAAGAGCATAAGAACTATTGGCCTGATCACTCAAAGGTCTGTTACCTTAGTGTGTGGTCTTCCACCATGCCATCAGGAGATGGTTTTCCAGGAACCAGGGAGGTCCATAGCCAGCATCCAAGCATCTGGTCCAGTGTGTGCATAGCCAGTGGGGAACCTGACTTCCAGGAACCTTTTTATTCCCATGGTAAATGATGCTGATGTATTTGGATCAGAGATGCTAACTATATGGATGCAGCTTTGTAGAGATGGTAACATACCTGTGCTCTGGAATTCAGATGTTTGCTAAAAAGAGTAATTCCCATTGCAACCTGGGAACTGTTTAAAGAGAACAAAATCTGTAGTTTAAAGCCACTACTGGCAATATGAGGATGCATGTAATGAGAAGGATCAGACGGGGGAATTCACAGAAGAGGTCTGCAACCCATTGACTTTCATTTGCATTTTAAAGTGTTGTTTTACACTGGGAGTCTGCCCAGTCTTCCATGTGTCTAATGTTTCCCCGATGTCTTACAAGATGATTTATAGTCAATGTGGCAGTAGACTCTTGCTCTTTTAGATTGCAGTTCTGTCCATTTAATTTACAAGTGCAAAGCACATGAGTTTTGCTTTGATATTCATGCAGGTGCTTAAGGGTGTGTGCTCAAATACCTTCCTAATTTGGAGTCAAAACTTGATTAAACTGCAACAGTTGTACTCCCGAGCTCTTGGGGAAACAAGTTCTGTACTGCCACAAAAAACCTTACCTGAGCTTTTCTCGTTGTGTTTTACAGCTCATAAATATTAAAAAACCAAACTCCATAACTTTTCTAGTGTGGAAAGGCCAGTTAAAACATGGTGCCACCTGAACTAGAAACTTGATCTTCTATGTGGATGTAGCAGATTGGAGCATTTCAGCTCTTTCTGTGCTGCCATGAGTGAAGTCAGATGGCCAGGTTAGCTCCTGACGTGGGTGGGAAGAGCTCACCCAGCCCTCTCCACCTGCTCCATCGTGAGTGCAATAATGTCTGACCTTGCTCCAGCTGCTCATAAAGCAAATACCTCTGCTCTTGTCAGTTTGCTTCCTGTGATTTGTGGTGTGGGTTGGCTGGGGGTTTTTTTGCATGCAGGTGACATACATCTGAGAGTATTTAAGCAGGCATTCTTCTCATATCCAATGAGAGTATTGCTCAAATTAAGGAAAAATGATAGCTGGAGTGGTAAGGAAGAGTCACAAATTCTAGTGCTGATCTTGACTGCTCTCCTGGAGTTCTATAAAGCTTTCACCTCCTTTCTGATGTTGCTTTGTCCCTGTTTTGAGAAGAGTGTTGAAATTTTTAAAAAGAAAAATTGGGGGGAGGGGACATCCCTCCTAGCTATGAGAAGTTATGCCTTTTTAGCAATACTGAGGCAATTTTTCTTCCTGATCAAATGCTACCTGAATTCTCTGAACAGCTCTTCTCAACTTCAAGCTGCATCTTCTTGCTGTGAATGATTTATTATCCCAAACAACTAGTTTATTCCCCACAGTTTCTTACAAGCTTTGGAGATCTCTCTCATCTTGGCATTTATGAGTCTGTCCAGTCATCTTTCATAACATGGACAGTTTCTTAGGTTTGATTATTAGTTTTCCACAACCTTGCAGTCCTCAACTCTTTAAATGATCTGAGTGATGAAGGGTATGTAAAAAAATGAAGTTTTAATAATACAGATGAGTACGTTGCTGATTCACATGTTCGGTTTATGGGTCAGTCTGGGTGATGCTCATAGCCTACTTGAAATCTAAGTGAGTATTTGAATATTTAAAATAGGTATCACTAGGTTTCTGAGTTAATGGACAGTGGATAGAAACGGAAGAGTATATAATGGCACCAGCTGAGTTGGATATTCTGATAATGCCAGTCTGCCTCAGTTCTGCTGAATGGAGGTGTGGTTTTTGTGAAGCTCTGACAAGATAATTGCATCTCACAAGATTGGTTTCCTTCACAACCTTGGGCTGTGGGTGCAGCTTTCAACAGGAGAAGGTAATTGTTTGGATCCATGGCTGCTTTGAGGATCTTGTTCCGCCTGCCCCTGCCAGTGTCTTGGCACTTCTCTCCTCTTCCTCACCTCTCCTTTCACATTTTGCAGCATTTGGCAAATTTTAAAACAGGTATTTTTATTATAGCCACCTGTGTCACTCTTAAATCTCTTTTGTGTGCCGGTCATCTATACTGGTCTCTGACCAGCTGAAGTGTTTGAGTTTGGGATTGCATTTAATTTGCTCACCTGAGTTTCACTGTTACCCAGCTCTGCCGTTGCTCTCCCTCCAGCTGCTGGTTGTGTCGTTCCTGCTGGGGTGGTTTTGCTGGTGAGGTTGCCTGCTCCGTGCAGCTCTGCAGCATTGCTGCCTTACGCTTAGGAAATGGTGGATACAGAGGTAAGACCGGGCCTGGGTACGTCTTCTGTAACAGCCCCATCCTGCACCGCACAATGAAGCGCACAGGTCTAGATGTAAAGAAATCACTGTGGGATGCTACTGTTTAGGCAGATCCTTTTTAAAGGGTAGTTTGGGAGAGTGAATAGTTAGATCCTGTATATCTAAACAATGACCTGTGCCAATTGCCCAGAAGCTTTTGCTGCTTGATTTTGATGGTCTGGACTCCTCTGGGACATAGCTCCAAACCCCACAGACCCTGTTCCTACATACAACTGCCTGTCTGAATGGGCCAAAACAGAGGGAGGACCCAGCCCTGGTGCTCCCTCTGGGGAAACCCATCCCAGGCAGGAGATGGACGGGTACCGCAGGGGGGGTGACGTGTGCTCCTGGTCTGTATAGGGGCCCTGTTCTCTGGGAAAGGACTGGAGAAACTGTCAGGGGTCTGGATGTCTCTCTTCCGTGGGCACTAAATGCTCCAAAAAGTTTGTTCAGGGAATCCCCTACGTGTTACAGCACTTCAGGTTGCTCTTTCTTCACCTGGGAGTCTTGGCCAGATCCTCCCTTCAGGTTCGGGCGACGCATCGGTGGAAACGCCAGGCAGACTCTGCCAAGCCCCGTCACCGCTCTTAACGAGCAGAAAATCTTCTGATGCTCCCTCCAAGAAAAAGGGGTGATTCAAAATGAACTGGAGCTGACTTCAGCAGGGTAGTTTGAAGGGACCGGATTCGACTGCAATTCCCAAACACCTGCCTGCTTCTCCCCCTGCCCCTTCCCTGTCCCTAACGGGAAAAAAAACCACCTCGGAATGCTGCTGCCGCCCCGGGCAGGCATCTCCCCTTGCTCGCTGCTCTGGCTCCCCACGAGGTGGCAGTAGGTTGAAGGGAAACCCCGCGGCGGGCAGCGCTCCGGCTCCCGGGGGCGGCGGGGGAGGCAGCGGGGAGGGCAGCGCTCCGGCTCCCGGGGGCAGCGGGTTTCCCTAAACCCGCCGCCCTTGGGCACCTGCTGGGCTGCAGGAGACCGTGAGGGTGGCGGGGTGGGCTCTCCGCCGTCCTCTCCCTGATGGCAGGGTGCGTAAGGGGTGGACGCGCTCCTCGCTGCGTCTTCTGCATCCCACCCGTGTCTCTGAGAACGGGTGGAGGTGAGACTGGGGCAGCCAAAAATCCCCAGCGGATCCGTGGGGTGCGTGCGGGCTGTTGCCTAGCTCAAGCCCAGGGTTTGGGTGATGGTCAGAGACGGCATCCGCCGCTCTGAGGGGTCTAGGTCAGGCCCTGAATGCCGCAGCCCTCGTGATGGTTACGTGTTAGATCTCCGCAGAACATCACTTCCCACCTCGATAGGCCAAATCAAGTTCCCCCATAAATATAGTTGTCCTGGAGCAATCGCATGGCTGAAACCACTGGGAAAGAACCTTCACCTCCAGGCCAGGGGCTGACAACGGGAGGCAACGGCAGGAACTGGCCAAAAATTTGTTGCCCTATGTTGGCTTAGGGGTGTTCTCTGCAAACTAGTTTCTGGGTCTTGCACCAGAGCCTGCAAAGGGAACACTGGGGTAGGCAAAACATCACTGGATTTGTCCCAGGGAATATGCAGACACAAATCCGAAGACCTCGATGGGAGGCAGCCCTTAGCAGAGGGGACCATCGCCAGGCCAAGCTGCAGGAGCGGCAGCATGGCTCTCACAGGTAACTGTCGTGCGTGGGTTTGGGTATAAGAGTAGCAGGAGTCTTGTAGCCATCCGACGTGGATGATGGGCATGGCTGGAGGAAATGTTGGCTGTGGGAGGAGAGCAGGAGTCAGTCTGCTTGGTGGTGGGCTTACTAGAACACGGCTGCAAACAGCGACCACTAGCAGATGCTGCCCAGGCTGTAAAACAGCACTGCATGGTTATCCATATCTTGTCATATATGTACAGGCAGAAATCGTGTTATCGTTTATGCACAATGATGCAGTGGAGTAAATCCTATAAAGTAATATGCTTTGAGAGTATGGATGTCATGATAGAGCAATCTGTAAATGCACCAGCACAGGCTTGAAGAAGGAAACCAGCCCCTTTCTGTCCTGCCCTTCTGGAGCACAAGGCTCAAGCGCAATAAGTTTTTCCCATCAGAGCGTGGTCAATGGAACAACCATACGACATGTTGATCAGGAAAAGGATGTGGGAGCTTGAGTGGAAAAACTGATACTATCGTGCTAATGGCATAGAGCAGCAGGAAGGACGGCAAACAGGATACTGCGCCGCGCTCGGCGGAAAGAGCACAGGACGATGCTGTGGCTGCAGAGGCTGAAGTCAGCGGTGGTCTGTATTGCGAGCATGGGAAAAGCTGGACCAGAAAGCAGAAAGTTACTGATCTTACACTTCTCTACTGGGAAGAAGGGGGTTTTGATGATTCTTCTAGGGAAAAGCAGGCAAATGTTAGGCAACATCCCAAAGTTGTCAAAATGGTGGAAGAAACAACTGGAGGAAAACTTACTTATAGTTGTTTGGAGGCTCCAAAATGAAAGGAGTGGGAAGTGAAAAAAGGGGGGGACTCTCGGCAGGACCTCCTTGCATCCAGGGCACTGCTGGGAGGCAGTTCCAAACCCAGGGATAAACAGGTTCAAAGCAACGCTCAAGGGAATATGTTTATGCCTCTCCTGCTAGCTGCTCTAACACCTTATGAACGTGGCTAGGAGTGGGAACGTGCCTGTCCTGTTGTTTTTTGGAAGTTAAGGTTTTGGTGCAGATGCTACAGCAGTTCACGTGATGGGAAGATACTCTGACGGTAACTCTTCCAGTGTCACTTGGAGTTGTGTTTGGGGTGAATCAATATTTTGGCAGGCTTGAAAAACTGTTTGTATGTGAGATGATCGTGCTTCCTGGCCTACAGTTAGATCTTAGCCAGGGGTTTGAGCTTCATGGCTAAAAAACCACCTACCAAATTTGCACAGGCACATCTGAAAGCCAGACGGGCAGCATGTGGTGTATGAGACAATTACTGACTGGGGGTTGGGAAAGGGTTACCTGGTGGGAAGCACTGGCTCTGCTCGTCCAAACATGCACCCGCAGGCACCCCTGAGCAGATGTGTCACCCCAGTGTGGGCTCCTGGCCCCCTTCTCACCTTGATTTTGGGAGCGCTGGCAGGTGACGTTACAATGGTGAAGTGAAACTGGGTGGTGGAGTCAAGGTGCACTGAAACAGGTCCTTGATGTAACCTGCCCTAAAATCAGCCCAGTGGCGTGTATTTGTACCAACTCTAGTCTCTTCTAGCTCGCCTTCCGCAGTCGCTGTGTTCCTTGTATTGCAGTAACATTTGCATGTACATAGCCTAATTTACAAAACTGCTTTGTATCTGGGTTTGCCTACCCTCCTCATGTGCTGACAGTTTTATACCGGTAAGATAGTAGGTATTAATTAATTTATTTTAAAAGCAGCCACGTGCTTGTCATTCCTTGTTGGGTCAAAATGCTCCAAAGTCACCCATTCCTCAGCTTGCTGTTTTAATTAAAAACACAGGCCCTTAAAAGAGGATTGTACTGTCTCCAACTATTCAAGACATGGCAAATGTTAGTGCAGCAGAGTGTGAATTGCTTGCTGAGAGCCATCCTCTACCCTGGCCTCACATCTATTACCAAGTGTAAACGAATGAACAAAGAGCTGGTGTTTGTCACAATATCCAGTGTAAGGGCTTTCAAAGAGTGCTGCAGGCTGACATGGAAAGATTGCAAGAGGCTGCAGTCCCTGACCTCAAGAAAGGCTTCAAAGGAAGCTCCTGAAAAGTTTTTTTGCAGCACAAAAAAGAAGTTCTCCTGGTAATGTAGCAGCCGGCACACTTTAATAGCTAAAACTGCATCAAGGCTTCTGCTGACTGGGTGGAAACAACATCTTTGTTTTGCATGTAAATGCTGTTCTGTAAGGTCTTTTTTTTTGCTCCATTAAAAAAAAAGGACTTGAGACTTAGAAGATGAAGGTACCGGCTAACACAAGCAGCCCACCTGCAGCAACTGAGCTGGGCAGTGTGCGAGGGATGATGGAGCTGGGGAGCAAGAGCCATACAGGTGCCAGTTCCTGCGATGGGCTGGGATGCTGCAGTCCCAGATCCCAAGGAGAAAGAAGACCCTGCTTCTCTCAGAGAACAAGGTGGGGAAATCAGCAAGGGCTCAGGCACCCTCCTTTGCTGTGAGTCCGTCCGGAGTGGGAGCAAACAAACAAGTCGGGGGGGCTGAGGGAGCCCAGGGGCTGTGCAGTGCAGGGAGGAGGCAGCAATGCAATGTGCAGGGCTGCTTTGGGGGGAAGAGGCTGCTAAGCTCACACAGCTGCTGTGCTGGTTGCTTGGCTGTGGCCACAGCTTTGGCTGTTTGCCTCCTCACCAGCTTTTGGCTGCTCCAGCTGTTTAGCTGCCCAGTGTCAGGGTTGCTTTGCCTGCAGCACTGCTGTTTCTCTTGTCAGGCTGCAAGTCCTAAAGCCAGAGACAGACCTGGTCTCTGCCTGTGCGCTGGACCGTACCCCGCTGGAGGGCATTCCTGAGGCTGGGAACCATCACTGCAGAGATGCTGGCGAGAAGGGAGACTGGGGCAGCTCATCTGGCCAAAATGGTTTGTGTCTAAGTTGAAAACTGTCATCCTGTCTCACCCTCACTGCCGCAGCTGTGCCGGCGAACGGGCTGTACCCTGTGGTGCAGGCAGAGCAGGTAGCTCCATCAGTGATGTTTTTCCAACCCTTTTTTGTTTGCAGATCCTTAAGGTTTCCCATGCGCTGCAAGCCCCAGCGTAGGGAGTGGAAGGTGATGAGCACCTGGTTTGGCTCTTACCCACAGCCCAAAGACAACATCCCTGGGACAAAGATCGAGTACAACTGCCTACTGTCAGCAGCTCTCTGCTCAGTCCCACCAGCGCCGTTATGGACCTGGAGTCCAGGTGAAGGGGAAGGAAAGTGATGCTGTGACAGTCATACGTAAGAGACAAAAATGGAGAATGTCCCAGCACCAGGTAGGGAGATTCATGGGCATCAAAATGGGCTGGAAAACCACCTGGAGCCCAGTTTAGGAAGCTCAAGGTGGAGGCAGATACTTCCTCCTCTCCTTTTTAGACCTCGGTGGAACTTGAGAGGTTGTGGTCCCCTGGCTGGAAGGACAAGGGGCCAACAGAGGCTGGGGTAGAGACACATGTGAAAGAACGGAATTTCCTGGCTTTTAGGAATTTAACCCTTAGTGCTCTCTCATCCTGGATTTTGTTTGCAAGTCAAAAATGGGGAAAGATTTTGGTAACCTCATAGTATCACCAACAGTTTGTTAAAAGACTAATTGCCAAGTAGCTTATGCATGTGGGACCATTAGTAATTCTGTAGCTATGCAAATTAAAACAGTGATGTATGATTTATAGCTTTAATAATGTTCTGAAGGCTCTTAAATTTTAATCACTTGCAACATCCTTTTTAATATTCAATTACTTTATTAACTAATTAGGTCACTTGCTGAAAAAGCACATAAGGCTGGTGCTATTTTAATATCAGCTGAACATCACAAAATACCTTTGAAATGGTGTAAATGGTTTATTTATTTTAAATAGATCATTAAGATGCTATAATTAATAAATCAATTACAGAAAAAAGACAAGAAATTGATAGATGCCAAACTACAATAGTAGTGGCTTCTCTGCTTACTTTATATAATGCTCACAGGGATGCTGAACTCAGTGAACGTGGCCGCTGAAGCACCTTCCTAGATAATTCGTATTCAGCTGAAGGGATAAGGTTGAAGATACGCTTGGTTCATTATAGATGCTTTTTGTATGAATTTAGCTTTCTGATTGATAAAAGCTCCACAAATGACCTTGAAAAGTTGAAGTATTTAAAAGGACAGCCCTCCTATACAGCTTGCTCTTTTGTCTGTCTCAAAAAAGATAAAACCGTAACATCTTAGTCCTGCTAATGCTGGGATGAAAGGCAGAGCTCTTGAGGGAGGAAAAGTGGGTTGCTAATCAGTGACCTACCTGCTCTACTCAAAATGGACTAGCACTTGCTCCTACACAGGGACGCGGGCTGTGGCAGTGCAGCAGCACTCGCATCCCAAGCAAGAATAGAAAATTGTACACCTGCAAAAGCCACAAAGATGCTCATCTGTAGTGCAGAGGTTTACACCTCCAGTTTACGCCAACCCTTGATGTAAAACCAGAAGTTTGAGAAGTTAAATTTGTCACCAGTGTGGCTGCAACTCTGAAACAGACTTCAAATAATCTTCCAGTTTAAAACTTAGTAATTAAGGGTAAGACAAATACTATTCTAGGAATTAAGTCAATCTTTTTAACAGATTTGGGCTTAAATTATATCAATGTGATGATACAATGTGCAATAGTTTTCTCTCTTGAGAAGTTGCTAGAAAAGATCTTCAGTAATTACAGAGCACTTATGTTCCCATTTTAACTTTTCATGCTTCTGTTTTCTCATAACTAAAACCTGTAAATCGGGGGCAAAAAGCTTAATGCTTTTTGATCAGTGAT
Source organism: Haliaeetus leucocephalus (assembly GCF_000737465.1). Taxonomy (NCBI): domain Eukaryota; kingdom Metazoa; phylum Chordata; class Aves; order Accipitriformes; family Accipitridae; genus Haliaeetus; species Haliaeetus leucocephalus. The sequence goes on from NW_010973092.1 coordinate 9,160,335, forward strand.
CAGCAGATCAGTGATCTGCTGAACGTAAGACTGCCCTTTGCAACTCAGTTGTAAAGAAAACAATTCCAAATCTCAATTCACAGAGAGTTTCCGGGGAACTAAAACATAGATGGTTTAAGTCTGGCTCTAAAGCAGAGTCAAGGCGAGGTACAAGACTCCAGTTCCCCAGAACCAAAAATAAAAGCTACTCCCACCTCTGTCCCAGGGCAGCCTGCAGGCCTGTTATTCAACTGGTGACAGTAACCGGTACCATTACAGTGGCTGAAGATGAAATCATAGTTTTTCTCTTAGGAAAATTCTACTTAGTTAACATTTCTCATCAAAATGACTATCACTGCTTCAAGAGGCTACTGTTCAGCTTGACTACCCATTGAAAGGAAGAACATACTAGACTAACCTGGGCTGGATTAGACAGCTGTGCAGAAGGGATAAGGATACTTAAAATAATGCTAAATCCTCTTCACATTTTATGGGAGCTGCCACAGGAAATGAAGGTGCAGAATAATACAAATATAAGATACCAAACATTGCTAGAGGTTGGGACAACATACAATGCTGCACACCTTGGAACAAGTGCAGATAAAACTCTTAAGGGGGGCAGAGATATTTATAGAGTCAAATGAGGTCATCATCACCGTTTTTAAGAGTGTTTATTTCACCCTACAACAGTCCTGTTGTACAACATGGCTCAGGGGCTGTTCTTTAGTCTCCTTACAAAGCCCCAGGTCTCAGTCAAATAGGTGCATTTTTCATCACATTCCTGTAACTTCTCCCCAGTCATTTATTCACGTGATCGATTCCTGTGTCGCTCAAATCATTTGTGTAGGACAAACCACATCCTCCTCCGTCAAACCAAAAAAAAAAGACAGACTAGCTGGAATTGCGAATAAGAGGCCACCAGTGCCTCAAACACAACCGGCATCAGGAGAAATAAAGAGGCAAAATGCAGCAGAAACCACCCGCAAAGCTTTGCGAGGCCAGCCCTCTCCCTCCACCCTTTGCTGTGAGGCTGCAGCTGCCGCCTCCACCACGGAGCCGCTGGTAGCGAGGAGCGAGTGTTAACCTCCCCAGTTCGATTCAATGTGACAGTGACACTTCACAGCACATTGCATCCAATCTCATTTGAAGCTGACAAAGATTGTTTCTGTTTTATATCTATTGGTTTATTAATGGCCTACAGCCTCTTAAGCAGATGCATATTCATTAGATAGCCAGCTGTTAGGAGGTTCCCAGATGTCGAAAGTAGCTCTGTCTTGCAATGCGTTCTTTTTTTCCCTTATCATGAAACAAAGTAATTGTAGCTCTATTAAAGAACCAGTTAATTACTGAACCAGTACCTTATGGCATGATTTAAAAAAAAAAAAAGCTGCAAATTTGAGAGTAAAGACATTTTCGAAAACAGAGACTAGCTGAGCCTTTGCTCTCCTTTACACGTGCAGAACTTAGATGTAGAGACCTGCATTAGTAAATGTAAAGAACCTCCAGCTGCAGACATCCAGGGATACCCTAAGTTCTGCAAAGGCACCTTTCTTAATTTTCCACATTCTGCAGAATTTCTCTCTTACTACTTATCCTGCCTTAGCTGAACAGTGGTCACAGAAGCACATAAAAAATGGAAATAAGACACATCTCAATTTTTAAAGGTCATGTTACATGAAGAAGCAAACTTCCACAGCATCCCAGCTAGATAAAACTGTAACCAGATCACTGAACAAGCTGTCCAGATTGACTTACAAATTCCACAGGCCATCCTTTCAGTCTCACAACATTAACCAGGCTCACCTAGTTGTCTTTGCAACTTACTATTTTTTTCCTTTTTTTTTCTTCTCAAAGCACTGAAAGCAGCCCCCCAAAAAGGCAGGTCATGGCAGCATGGCTAGAACAATAACCATCCTCCCACCACCACCACCACCGCCAGGAAGCCCTCCTCCCACTGAAACGTTTAAAATGTTAAAACTCAGCTCCAAATACAAGCGGTTTGGGCAAAAAGGTTCATGCCGAATTCTGTGTTTCTGGCTGAGGGGAATGAACTGCACAGCCATTCGGTCCATCTCATCCCACAGCAAGAGCCTCCGAGGAGCAGGCAGCACAGTGCTGCTTTGTCCCCAAGAAGAAGCTGTGCTTCAATTCCCAATATAGGAAGAAGAGGGCAACCGCTGTTCCGGAGCTGCAGGAAGAGCTCCTTGGCAGAATAATTGAAAGCATACAGGTATTCAGTATTTAGTTTCCAATTCTCTCATTCATACTTTTCATGTTTGACAGTCAAATCTGTCAGCAAGTACCTGGAGCTGTACAATAAGCGATTTTTCACTGTGCTGACAGTTCAGAGTACTAACAAAAAAAAAAGTTTCCTCTGCAGTCAAATTAAATATTTCACTTAAAACAAAGAGTTTCAATGTGTGTGCAAACCCAATGGGTTTGCCTGAAACAATTCTGAATTTTAGTCAGTGACAGCTTGGAATAAAACTTGGAAGGGGGAAAGAAAAAAAATGAAAAAAAAAAATCACATCTCCATTAAAAGCTTTAATCAGAACCAAGTGATGGTACTATAAAATGTCATATGCTATAAAAGTGTTTACAGTCATGCACAGAGGAACATGGAGGCAATTTTGTAGAGTGACTCCTGGAGCAAAGGCCTCTGAGAATAAAAGTGTCTTTAGATATTTGTTATCCTGTTATAGTTGATATCACCTTGAGTATACAATGCCTGCCTGCATTATGTAAACACTTCATTGATAAATCCCTCCCCCACCTCCCTTAAGCTGTGTCAGACTGTTCTTAGCTGACAGATATAGCTGAAACAGATGCTGCTATAAATACCCTTGTTTAGCTGTTTTGAATATAATTTCTTTTGTAGAACATGGTGGATGCTCTAGTTATCACTGAACTTGCACCTGTGCTGGAATTTATTACTCCTTTATACACATCAAGATGCATTTTTTGAATGATTCTATAAAACACACACACAGGGTTGAATTCTGATGCCCCTTTCTCCTCTTCTTAAGTAAAGACATCCTTTACAAAGGATTTCACTAATTTTAACTGAACTCTTATTAAGTTTAGAAGCTACAGAATCCAGAGGTGGTAAAAGTTTACCTTTTACAACCAGACAAACAGTTATTTCCCTCTATTTACTCCCTGTAGGCTCCAAACTCCCATGACAGTTGCTGCTTTTCAGCTTGGTGTGAAAAAATCATGCAGCTACGCTGGCAATGGTCACAAAGCTTACTGTCTGGGTTTTTAAACCTCATGCACTTTGGACAATAGCATGATAATGTAAGCACACTTTAAAAAAAAAAATACATAGAGTATAACTTGTGAATAGTCAGAGAGAAGAGCAAGGAAGTCAGATTTTTGCCACAGAGCAGTGGGGAAAGGCCAAATACATGCCAGTATGATAGCACACCATGCAGTCGAGTGCTACATAGCACACAGCCAGCTAAACATAGGCTTCTGGACAGTTGGCAGTTGCAGCTGGACCTGGCTTTAAAAATGAAGAAAGGAGTTGTACTAACTAACATAATAGCATGATTTAGGTTATATCCAAGTTATATTAGGCAGCAGCCAATAAATGGGAGATCATCTATCAGCATTCACACAGTAGCTCATTTGTATTTTCACCTGGAAAGATAATTTCTATTTTTAATATATTATTTTGCTCATACACAAAATGAGATATGGAAACACATTTTATGATATCCACCATAAACAAGTTCAATATTGTTTTAAGCAAACACAACCCATTTTATATTCAGTCTTTTTATCTAAAGATCAAAACCATATTCTGCTAAGCACTGCTACCTATGATCCATATCCTTTAACTCAGGGAGAGAATGGGATAAAACTTCTATGCAACAGGCTGTCATCACTGCAGGCTGAAGATGCATGGGGATGCACCTGGCCCATCTTCTGAAGGAATCTGTCTGTGTTTTCTTTTCTGATGTTTATTTTGGTTCAAAGGACTTTGTGCTCATTCACCTGCAGACAACCTGGCTGGCTCAAAAAACTTCTTTTCACACTCCATACAACCTTCTTCATAATTAGGATACTGATCCGTAAGATGAATGATGTACAGTAGGGGCAGTGAAATCAGTTCAGTACTACAACTGCTCCATAAGACTATGTACCCTTGACTAAGATATAATGGACACAACCACAAAGAACCACTCTGAAGTGACCAAATGTTTTCCACCGGAGTTATTCTAACCCCTGACAAATATGCTTCATTATAATTAATCTCTTGATTAAAAGCTGCATCACTGGTTCCTCTGAAAAGATGTGAGCAACTGAAACAAGGACATGATCTTTCAAATCAAAGCCAGCTATTTAACCAGCTGAATTTACCTTAAAAGGACAGCATTATGAATAGACTCGCCCTACTCCTCAGAAAACCTCCTGAAGACTATTGAGAAGCACAGCACTCCTTCAGCACAACTAAGATATAGCAACACTGACTATAGGTTTAGTTTTCCTTACCCACCCATCTAACGCCCCAGGAACTAACTAGCTTTCTTCCCACCACAATTTTGCACATACTGAGCCAGTTTGAGTCTTCCCATCTGTTAGAACTAGAGGTTTTGAAGATGACTATTCCAAATAAGTTTAAAGGTTTCAGAACAGGAACCAGAGCGATCTCTCCTACTCAGCCGTTAAAGCTTGCCTTGATTACTTTGATGTAACAACACTTGAAAGCTCCTATTCTTTGAAACTAATTTAAACACATTGAATTGTTGAAAGATTAAAAACCGCAGTCAGCTAATTACACTCACTCTCATCTCTTATTCAGCAAATGAATCACTTTTCATTACCACTTAGCTGAAGTACATGAATTTCTGCCTAATTAGAAATGTTGTAGATGGAGCATTAGCAAGGCTGGAGTGGGTCAGGATATCTTGCCTGCTTCATTTTTAATTCCTAACAGTAGAGCCAGATAGGAAAGGCTTCAGATAAGAAGTCATTAAACAATTTTAAATTATTTATAAAAATTACTTTGCCCAAATTATAATTATTTTTTTTCCCCAAATGCTCTCATAAACGTCAAATGGAATGAAAGGAAAAGCAGCCCAACATTGATTTTAATGAACATTTTAATGTTATGTATAACAGAACATTATGAATACAATGGAAACAAAGTTTTATCAATTTAATAATAAAAAAGAAATCCAACATAAGAAAAGGGAGGCAATAAATTTCATCCTATAGTGCTTATTCTTAACAATATTCCCAGTTTGTGAATATAACAATGTCTTTGTATTCCAGATTCTAGAATCATGATTCATGTGAACTTAAATGCAGAATTACAGAAGGAAAAACAAAAACCTCAAAAACCTTAATTCATCCTTTTGTTTTCAGTAAATCAGTAAAATCTTTGACTGCTACAGGTTTCCTTTATTAATATATATATTTTTTTACTCCTCTATTGGACTCCACAACTGCTAATGCCATATTTACACAAAAGAATCATCAAATGTGGTATAAAAGCTAAGATCCAATGCTGTTGGGTTAGGTAGGGTTATAGATTTACATAACTTAAGTGTAATTCACCTTGTTATTTTTTTGTAATGATGATGCAAAAAATAAATATTTTTGCCTTTTGACTGCTGCTGATGCCCTAAACCAGTGACTCCATAAGGATATTGGTGGTACAAAGGATGCTAGAGTGCCACTGTAAAAGAACTGCAAGAAAGTGCATTTTCTGGAGTTTTCTGACAGGAAACCTTCCAGCCGTCTTGGATAAAGCTTCTCCCAGACTTGCACTGGATATCAGTTATAACAATAGAAGCATGTTAAGACCCCCAAAATCTGTTGATCACCAAATTGCTGAGAGAGGATTTTTACAATAAAAATTTGGGTAATATAGCAGTGTGGCTGGAACATTAGCAAAAGTATATATACATTCCAGGTCCCTTTGAATTAGCCATAATCACATATGTAAGCCATTTTTGGACAAAAATATATATTCTTATAAAAAACTGATCATAGTACTTGAGTGACTTCAATTGTGGACTCAGTGGTAGTAAAAGGAATGATCCAATTATGACAAAGCTATCAGGGAGAGGGGGGAAAAGAAAGTCAAGGTCTTCAAGAAAAAAGAAAAGTATAAAATTAGATTCAAACATTTTTACCCAACCCCCATTCCAGTCTTCCATCAAGTCTCAAAGTTAAAATTAGTTCTTCTACACAGGAAAGGTTTTTGTGATGGTCTCAATACAAATTATTTTGTAAAATCATCTAACACACTCCTTGGAAGAACCTTTCACCCCTCCAGAATTTGAATACTAGTTATTTCCACACTTAGAAAATAGCTTTTGGTTCTTTATGTAGACACTTTAACTGATAAAGAAAAAAAAAGTATTGATCAGTGTTTTCCATCCCTTCCCCAGCTATATTTGTGCAGCTAAAAATCCTTCATTCAGTCTGCCCATTTGTTTTATTTTTATTTCATTTTATTTATTTATTTTACAATCTTTATTTGCTAAAATTGGCAAAATTTGCAAAGGCATCTTGCTTGGGTTGTACAGTCCCAGGTGTCAGAGAGGTCATAGCGATATTGGGTACCCCCATTCCTATTGTGCCCGTCAAACCCATTCCTGTAGCTGGCACTCCCATGTTCATGTTTATTCCCATCATTCCCTGGTTCATCATAGGCGTGGGTCCCATGGAGGTCATTCCCATCGTACCTGACATCACATTGGGCATTCCCATGCCCACAGGAATGGGCCCTCCCATCAATGGGCTTGTCTGGGGTCGAACAGGCATCATGTTAGGCTGAGGATTGAGGTTCACGGCTGCAAAGTTTTGAGTCATGACATTCATAGGTTGTTGCATATCTGCAAAAAAGAGAACAGGGTGCAAAAACCATTCATCAGAATCTGATGCTGAAGGTACTCATGTATTTTAAGAAACTTGTGGCAACTGCTGTGAACAAAGATAGCCAAAAATGTAGCTATTTTGCTCGTTTCCCTGTTTTCTGCATGAAGACTCAGAAAACATTTACAAAAGTTTTAAATAGCGTTTTATAACAATACATGCTACTATGCATATTCTAGAGAAGTTCTAGAGATTAGGAAGCCCAAAATCAAGATACAGCAATGGTGCAAACTCTACAGTAAAAACATGCAAAGACACCAGCCTCCTAGCATGTCAGTCTCCATTTAGAAAATACCACTTTTGTCAGAACCATTGCAGTAGTTTAAGAAATAATTATGACAACGTAGGAAAACAGTAATTGACAAACTATTCCATCTCAAGGACAACCTACTAAACACATACAGGGCTCAGCGTGCATGCAAAACAGTGCAATAATCACTTACTTTGTTGCTGCATCATGGTATTAAGTGATGGCTGCTGGGGTTTGGAAGGCTGCATCCCAGGTACTAAATTGTCCAAACTGATATTTACACTGGGATCTGACCAAGTTGAGGGTAGAGTTTTGCTTGCATTCTTCTGGACCATCTCTGTGCTTGCATTATAAAGAGGGTTAGGCTTCGGCATCATAGTGTTCACGCTCTGCAGAGGCTAAAAAAGAAAAGTTTGTTGGGATCCACTTGAAACAATTTAGCAATAGGAATCACGACTAAACAAGTGTTAATTTTTCCACAGAAGACAATAAAAAGCCAATGAGATTTTTAGCCATGAACTTCAGCTCTTCCAAAGCAGTGTTGCCACGTGCCGTTACGCCATTAGAATGGGTTAAAAGAGTATTTTGTAAGCTAGCATCAAGCTCCCATATCAATATGTGGAATGACAGTGATCATCTGCAGTCAAGTTTTGAACTCAAACATACTGATTTTTTTCCTCCTAACACCAAGCTGACCTGTTATGGTTTCCAAAAACACTCTCCAGTGAAGCAGGCACTTCTGTGTTTTGGAGAACAGACTGGTCCTCACCTCCATCTACTTGAGGCTGGAAACCTATAACATTCTGTGAAGTATGGCTTTAAGGTTTAAAATATCATCAACCTCATGTTCCCCAGCAAAGCAGCAACACTTCATAGAACAATGAAGACCATCTGAGAGAAGACTAGCTTATAAAAGGAGGCTTTCCAAGAACATTTGACACCTTGTCTTTTTAGGAGGTTACTCAAATATTTCTGGACAAAACTTTCTTACAAAATGCTTATTGCAACATCTGAGTGACTAGGTATGGATTCCAAGAGTGGAATGGATTCATTTTCAATGTTGTGATTAAGGAGGAGGCAAAAGATTAACTGAGGAAGGTCATTAGCAAACTGTACAGATAGCAGCATACCTGTGACCTTGACATGGGTAAACTGATGCCCACAGCATTGGAGCTCATCATAGAGAAATTCATACTTTGTGAAGAGGTCATGGTTGTTTGAGAGGGGCCCATCAAATCAAAAAGGTCAGTAGAATTTGAAGCAGTTGGAGGCTGGCCAGAAGCTGGCTGTGAGCTACTGAAGAGCTCTATAGCTGGCTGCTGTGCCGTGCTGCTGAAGAGCTCTCCAGATGAAGCACTGGGACAAGGAGAAGCTTGGCTGAAGGCACTCCAGTCACCAAAGTCTCCATTTCCACTTGTTGCTGTACCTGAAGGAAAGGCAACAGTGTGGGAGGAAGGAAGACAGAAGAAAGGCAGAAGACTTAGAGAAGGGCACTGAGCAAATGCTATATTCCATGAACTGAAACAAATGAGAGCTGATTTGTGTCCGTCCAGATTAACATCTGCAGGTAGAACCTCCATCTGGACATCATTCCCTCTCATGAATATTCCAACAATTTTAACAAGGTAGCAAAGGAAATATGAAACACCCATGCACAGAAAGTAAAAGGATGTTTGATAACATGTCACCTGTGGATGCAAGACAAGTAGGGACAGGTTTTCTTTAGCTGAAATACAACTGAAAGATAACTTAGGGGTAGATTGGAGGCTCTAGTCAAAACAGCACCTAGAACTTTGATAATATTTATCAACTTTTTATTTCTGCTCTGGTATTTGCTGAGAGAACAGTTGTCAGGAATGAACCACTTGATAAACAAAATTCCATCATGATAAAACAAAGACAACTACTTCAGAACTTGCTTATATACAATTAGTAGCTCTTTGTATAAAACAATGCTGAGGGGAATAAAAACCAGAACTTTGAAAGCAGGTCGCCAAGGAATTCTTATCTGAGGTGATAAAGAATAATTTCTTCCCATCCCATAAAGTGCTCATGTAAAACACATTAAGTTTTCTAAATTTGATTCCTGAACTAACTGCCTTGGCTTGAAGCAGAAATTCAATCTTGGATCTAGCAATTCTCTCAGCAGAAGCTTTGCTGAACTCTTAGTTCATCACTCAAACTTTGTTTCATTTCACTATGCCAGGGTTGTTGTAGACAAGCATTTAAATGAAAACACAGCAACTTACAGCTCTCTCTCTATCTTACTGTGAAGAGCCTAATAGTATAAGCTATTTGTAGACAACTGCAAGGGTACCTATTTCAGGATCACAGATGTCCAGAGACACAAACCAGCGAACTGAGAATATGTCATAACCTTTGAGTCAAATGAGAGATGTTATCTCCCTTAAAAACACATGTTTTTCTATTAACAACAAAAGGGTTACTTCACAGGAGTGATAGGGGAAGAAAAGCTTACAAAAATATCTACAGGAGATGCTAAAAATAAAGCAACGCCATTTAAACAGCTCTCATTGCTACATAGTGAATTGTGTTCCAAGTTTGGGCCATTGTACAGGTCACCTTTTTGATTATGTCACTGATATACTTTTGGTACTTCAGCTAAGTCACAAGCAATGCCATTGCCATATGAAATGAACTTTGAGTTCTAATGAACAGTGAAATCATTCCTTGAATTTCTTTAGATGAGCAAATGAAGATTCAAACATGTAAAGCTGGGACAGATGAATCTAGTACCAGTTTCTACTTCCTAACCTATACAATGGCCATCTGTAGCAATTTTCTACAACTGTGTTCCACCCACTCAAAAAGGTAACTGCAGTAGTCTTTTATACTCCATGTAAATATTTATCAACATACATCTTCAACCTTTAGTCATCTTTATCTTTACCAATACATTAGCATTTAAAGAAAAGGAGAGTAAATCTGTTCACAAAATCCAAGTATTGCCAACAACTTCAGTGCACAAAGTAGACTAATATTCATTAGCTTAGGGCCTTACTAGAACATTTGCTTTGATCTCCCTCACAAAGAGGGGCTATATTAGAATGTTTCAATTAGTATTACACATTAAAAATTAAAGCCTACTTTAAATATTCCTGATAGATAAGTAAATGCTGAGTGTGCTCCTTCTATGTTCAGACCTGTGCACTGAGCACAAATAATGGAAATGGGGGTAAAAGGGATAAGGTTTTGCCCCTTCAGTAGAACTTCAAAGATGATTAATCAAGAAGGAAAAGATTTCTAGAGGGGCTTACGCTGTTCAGGAATGATTAATCATTTCACAAGACTTCTTGTCCCTTGCATAATGGTGATTGGAACAGATTAATCATATTAATGCAGATAAAGGTTTGTATCAATTTAGACTGTATTAACACAGAAATTATTTGCATAGTAGGCGGCTTTGTGTTTGCAAAACAACTTGGTTTTGACTAAGAAAGCCTGTAAAAAAATTAGAGCTGTTCTTTCCTGACAAGCAAATTAAAGGTGTATTAACTAATCCATGCACAGTACAGCTTTCCTAACACAGCAAAATAAAGGAAGAGATATAAACATGCTGACTAAAAGCTGGCTCGCAGGTAGATTTGCTGATCAACTTTGTTGCTATTCTTTTCTCATTTTGGACTTAATCCTACACCCTGGCTGAGAACCCCCATCACAAATACCACTGCTGCCCAAATTAACTTCACAAAAGATAGCCAGCCAGCTCCCTCCACTCCACGTTTGCAGCACTGTCCTGTCTGGGTAGCACTGTAGGCTCCCAAAAACACTCCACCAAAAGGAAGCTGATTGCTTTAGGTGGCTTACCAGCATTTTTTTTTTTTTCCAGTCCAATTTTAAGGGAAACGTTTTTCAGATGGTGGCCACATCTGTGTAATAGCTTGTATGTTTGCAGGCAAAATGACTGCACATACACTGAGCCAACCATATGGACACACGACAGCTCTAAACTGCATGCCATGCAACCAGGCAAGGGCAAAACTAAGTGCTGTCCCCACAAGCATTACTAAAAACTTGCTCTTGTTATTGGCAGGGGCTTGTTCATGCCTGACTTAAGTAAAGTCTAGACATCTTTTATTTAATAGGCTTCTCCTAAAAGGGAAAAAGACTGTAACAAATTGTTATTTAGCCAAGCTAAAATGAAGTGTTGGTCAGCTTCATGCCGCAAATGCATATATGCAACTTCAAAAGCCATTGGAGAGGTTGTACTGTGTATAGAAGACATAACTTGACTAAATTCCCCTCCAACATACCAGGCCTTCCGATAGTAACCCAGACATCATTGGAAGCTTTGGAAATAGCCTGTCTCAGCCTCCCCTTGTTATGCCATCTGACAAGGCCAACATAATTGTGTGCCTCTAAATAATTAGAAACTTTTTTTTTTTTTTTTAAATCTTAGGAGACAGGTGGGAGCTGAGGACATCTTTAGGGACTCTTTCTAGCACAGGTGGGCTGCTACTTTCCATTGAACATGATCCCATCTTTTGGTTTTGTTCAACTTACCCATTTAATTTACTGTCCTGCCCATAACACTAAGGTTCTTAAGACTGATCTGGACCCTCTGCACATGTCCAGAAACTATAAACAGCAACATAAAACCCTTCTAACAACTTTTCAGTTCACAGCATTATCACAAGCAAACCAACCAGACTACCAAGCACTTCATGCAAGTCTTTTTATCCCACCAGAGCAGCTAACTTTTTTTCTTAAATAATTAATACCTACCTGTATCTGAAAAACTTTCAAACTGTTAGTTGAAGTATTAGAAAAATTACTGGGTTTTATTGCAAATAAAATAGTTGAATAACCTTACATAAAACACTGGGAAGACTATGATGATTAATAATGTGAATGGTCCTATCACTACAGCCAATTTTCCAATCATTTTTGAAACACAAATACTGTCATCTTGAAGCATTCATCACTGTAGAACTCCAATTAATATAGCTCCTTGCCCACAACTGCAAGAGTGGGACATGCTGGGCTGGGTTTTTTAATTGTTTAGTGAGCACTTTTCAGCCAGCATTTAGACCTACACTTGGTTATTTCAGGTTTTACTTTTCCACTTCAGAAGTCACGTCTTATTTCAGTGCGTTTCAAAATTAGACTTGAAGCTATGTTTTAAGTCTTATTATATGCTTATATTATTAGATGAACAGGGATATATTTGTAACTCCTACTAACATTTTTCTGAAATAAAGTTCATGAAAAGTTTCAGGTCCAATGAGACATGTGCAGTGCCAGACCGTAGATATCTTCCATACTCAGTATAGTACTTGTGGTCCACTTACATAAACACAGTTTGCCCCGGAAAGGGAAGTGACTTTCAACAATGCTGTGTGGCATCTTTTCCCCTCTTTCTGCCCTTAAACAGCATTTCAATCCGTAAATTAATCCTACCTTGCGATGATGGGAAACTTGCTGAAGCAGCAGCTGAACTAAAATCAGCAAATCCTCCAAATGGGTCAGTTGATCCACCTAGAAACAGAAGGAAGCCAAATGCTGTTACAGGATTGTGCAAAGATCCATTGCAACAACTGCATGTGGGATTTATGAAGAAAAGCTGTTCTGTATTTGGCAAGATGGATTTATTGATTCTGCTCCCCAAGTCAGCACTGTTTTTCCTGTTCATCACCACACTATATTTATGCAAGCCTGAGCAACAATAAACTGGATTATTTCCAACTGTCTTGCAGATCTTGCAATTTTGTTTTCCTAGGGAAGAACTAAAATACACAAGTTTTTGCTATCTCTAAAAAAAAATATGGCAGGTTTAAAAAGGTTAACAAGTTTTTAACTAGTGAGGGATGCTACTAGTTTGTGGCAGTTTGTAAAATTAAAACTTTAGAAGCATAATGTATAAAAGCCAAGCATTTTTATTGTATAAAAGTCAATTTATTATGCTTACTACGAAAAATCACATGTCGCCTTATATTTAGTTTTTGTGTTGCTTAAAGCATGAATGATTCTGCAATGATCTTGAATTGGGATTTCAAGGACAGAGCTTGCATTTGTGTTCATTTTTTTATAAGTTTGCTTCCTTTCTACAGCAGGAACATCAAGTTTTCCAACCAGACATTTGTATACAGCACATAAATTATTAACTTCTGAATACAGCATAGTAACAATTTTTCACTTAAAAAATAGAGCCAAGGTATAAAAACAGAAGAAAGATTTAAGAACCATATGGGAAAGCTGCCTTTTTTTTAAATAAAAAACAAAAAAACTAGTTTACGAAAAAATCATCTAATTATTGTTGATACTGCTTTTAAGTAGGTGTTCCACTGAACTGAGAAAGCTAAGAAGTTGACCTTATTTGTTTGTCCTCAAAGATTTCACCTCCAAGCAGTCCCACCCTTAGAAGAAGCTGCAGCAGTTCAATTATTTTGCTTTTAGTGTTATGCGTACATTATATAGGTTACATCACAGCTGCTTAGCCTGCAGTGCTTAGAAACTAGCCAGGTGGGACTGGAACAGCTGTGCTGCACTCAAACACCACCAGGGACAGCTTCCAACATCTGGTGCCATTTCTGAATTGTCTTATCGCTGCAAGACATTCTGCCCCATCTGCTTCTCTCAACTGGGTTAATTAAACTAGAACCATCTCCTTTTTAATAAATGGCTAGCAGTAATAAAAGGAACCATTCACTTTCTAATACATGTGTACTTGTATTTCTTTTTAATGTTATTTTTACTGTAGACTTTGCCAGGAAGGCGACTGTTCTTCCAAGGGGAAATGTCTTTTCTTGCCAAGCGTGTAGCATACGATAGAAAACATGAGAAGGGAATGCAAGGATGGTCTCTCTGAGTTTTCAGAAATATAGCACTACTGAAATCCTTTTACCACCTTTTCAAGAGGGAGAAGATTTCATACAAAGTTAAGAAATTTCTTCAACACAAATTCTGAAGTAATCTAGTAAGCATCTTACATATGTTTATATACAAGTTTTATACTGACTGCAACCTGAGAACGAAAAAGGGTAAAACGAGCCAGTGAAATATCAAGCTAAAAAACTGTTCTGATCATGTTTACTCTGCCTACTGCAATGAACATTTTAAAATCTTTTTTCATCACATGTGTCCTTACAGAGTTCAGAACAGGGTAATGCTTTGAGAGTTTATATGCAGAATGAGCAACACAGATGACATACTCTCAAACCACATCCTCAAAAAATCAATGCTCTCATGTTATGCCTATTATCCCTGGGCTGTTTGACAAAGTATCTAGGGTTTAATTTAATTTTAAAAACAGAACTAGGTTCAAACCCAAAATAACCCCTTAACATTTTCAGTCAAGTCAACTTCTATCCCACCTCTATTGCCTGTTTTCAAACGAAACTGAATTCCAGAGAAAGGTGGCAGAGCTTAAATGAATGCAGTAACTCTCTAAAGAAAGGTATCACTAGCTAAGATTAAAGAGCCCCATCTCCAGTAACACCAAAAAAATTACTTCCAGCAAGTCTAGCCACAGATTCTACATCTTCTCAAACAGATTGCTCCTTTATGGCAACCAACCGTCCCCCTCACGTACAAATTGTGTTGCTTTAGTAATGTGTAACCCCCTAAGCCTCACCAACCTTCTTCTACATCTCTGCACCTGAAAATACATAGATAAGCAAATTCTGAGTTCCCTGAATTCACATGACTTCCCTGCCAGTTCCTTCACAGGACAGATCAAAGGCTGCATTTGACCCTTTCCCTGTGTCTTGCCTGACACTGGGAATGTTCCCACACCCTGTGCTGCAAGGAACAGTGGTCATAACTAGTGACCTGCACGTGAAGGACAGTGCTAATCTTCTCAACATGAGCTATCCTCAAAGATTCCCATGTGAGATCTGTCACTACAAATGAACCCTTTCCATCTGCCTTCCCAGGTCAGCAAAGAGGTTATTTAGCAGGACCAGCTGGTAATATGCCTCTTCTCAACACCACTTCTAAATGCTGCTTTGGAAAAAGAAGAAAAAAGGCAAAAAGGAAAAAGGCTTACTACAGCAAAGAACCAAACTGATGAAAGATTCAAATGCACCGTAATATGGAAGCTGCTATAGTTCTGTTTGAAATACGGGAAGGCTCACTTTGAATTGGAGACATCTATTCTCAATGTGATTTTATTTTTATACATAAAGACGTATACATATGTATACAAATAAAACCAAAAAGGGCTCTAATCTCTTTTCCCACAGAAATAAGAATTGGATAGGAGAAGTTTCAGTATTGATTTGGGCTAGTGGTTCTGATCCAGGATCTTAAAATTCCAGGAAACTGTGGTAACTCCAATGTACAACGAACACCTTTGTATATGAAGTGAATAAAACAGAAAATAACGCAAAATAAGTTGTTCCTTAAATTTGGGGGCATTTGTGCTTAAAAAACCAGATGTATGAGATGAATTTTATTTCTTAACCATTAGGAATTAACACATATTTCAGAAGAGACGTCTAAACTTTATCTACTTTCTGAAAAATAAAAGTGAACAAAGTTTTAAAGATCTACCAGAAATAAGAAAGAAAAGATTGAGACAGATCTCTAGTACTAAATTACCACGTCAATTTCCCTCCCCTCCAATAGTTTTGACATATTTTATATTCTATTAAATACTTACAGAGGTCGCATTTTGGTAGCCTAATGATGAAAGGAACTGTGTCGCACAGAGTGCTCATAATACTGGCTTTGCTCACACATTATAATAAAAATACCTAGTGTGACATATTACAGGGGTCCCACTACAATACACTCAGAAGCAGTATAACTTCAGAATGGAAGTCAGTAAGAATAGTTTTTACATATGCATGAATGCAGCCACCTTGCCACACATGTGGGCCCTCCAGCTACTCTGGACTGCCATTTTTTGGTACTTTCTCTGTGATTTTACATTGTCTTTAAAACAAAGAAGGAGCTGATATCTGTGGTCCCCAAGATACACACATACACTTCCACAAACAATGTGAATATGATCCCATATATAGTAGGAGAAGTTGCTTATTTGTAATGGAGAGCAGTTACATGAAAGGTTTCTATCTATGTAAAAACACACGCTCACATTTTATTTGCTATTCAAAGTGATCTTTAAACAAAAACTCTGCCCACAGTTAACTCTCTCCCAGCTGTGCCACTAGACCACAAATAGATTAAGTCCTTTGTCTATTCCATGCTAGCCACTATCGAAACCGTCAATATTAAGAACCATAAGCACAATAACAAGCAGGTTTTGAAAAGCAAACCACCAAACCCCTGAACTCCTCTATCAATCATGTATGCAATGCACTGAAATTTAACACACTCCTAAAAAGAAACTGCGTTTTGAGAGTGTAAGGATAAGTCCATATGAAGGTTAATGGACTTAAAATTCAAATGCACATTTAGAGAGGGAAGCGACATGTTTTACAGTGACTAATTTTACTTTTAGGTAGCAATTTCTTTTTGGTATTAGGGTTGGGATCAACCAAGTGCCAAGACAAAATAAGATAAAGAAACAAGTTTACCATATATTTTAGATGAAGGCTTATATGAAGATCATCCACCTCCAGCTGCCTAGCCTTTGAATTGCACTATGAGAAATGCTTGAATGTGAATGGATTGCACTTGCTTTTAGAGTTAATTATAAATAACTGCATTACAAACACAGTTTCTGACAGACTGATCTGGCAGTTAATCTTTGTGCTGCTAACATTTATTAGCCCCGTGCAATAGCACATCCAGTACCTTGCTACAAAAGGTTCTAGGCAGCTCCAAATTTTTTGAGTATTCATTTCTCAATTTATCTACCACTCTATCTATATAACAACAAACAAGCTTATCCTCAGGAATGGTTCAAAATATGCATTAAGAAAATAAAACCAAAATGTGCCTACCTGTTGAGACTGGCTGGCTAGTTCCATCAAACAACAGATCAACCAGGTCATTAGACGACTTGCTGCCAGAGGGTACAGAAGCCTGAAGAAGAAATCACACAATAGATCTCGTCTCATGATGTCATCACTCATCTTAAATGACATTGAGAAGTTTTCTGGGGTTTTTGGGTGCTTTGTTTTGTTTTGGAGAGATGGCAGATTTGTCTTTGAAGCCAACAATCACTGGAAGCTGGCTAAATTTCAAATCAAATAGTGAACAGCTAGTGGCTCAGGTTTTTTTTTCTGGTAACTGAAGAACTTGGTAACTCGTCAATAAGTGTGCAGGTTCAGAGAATCCTTCACACTTCAGGCCAAGATTTTATCTTTGCTTTCCTGAAGAGAGTAAAACATGGTAATGACTACATTTAAAAAATTCTACATCTTAAAACAATCACACAAAAAGGCATTTGGTAATTAAACTGTTCCACTGCCTTTGAAAACCCCAGTTAAGCATTTTTGATAAAATAGTTCCCTTGCTGCATAACAAAAATTCTATCCTAAACTAGAAATTGTCTCAGAGGCTAGAGGAAAACTGGTTCCAAAGTCACTTTTTATTGTGCTCTGCTGTCTCACCTTTGCTGTTGACTGTGCAGTATGAGCAGCAACATTTTGTTCTGGACTTGCTTTATCCCCTGTATAATGTGCTGCTGCTCCCAAGTCAATGGTTTTTGAAGGATTTGCTGTGCGTTTGTGTCTGGTGGTGGTAGTTTCTGTAGCTTGTGTAATATGAATGTGTTTTGTTGTCACTGTCTCCTCTTCATCTTTAAATTCAGCTTTGGGAGATTTACCTCTTCTTGATTTTTCTTCATCACTGTCACTAGAAAAACAAAAGCGATGGAATACCATTCATGATGGACTTAAGGGGACATTTGGCTTAAGCCACAAGAGGTTTTATTACTCTAGTTCCTTGTAGTTATGGTTTGTAACAAAAATACTGCTTCCCTTACATAATGCATCTGCATAACACAGCATTGCACCTATTGTACAAAAGTGATGAAGAAAAGCAAGTTATTTTGTTAAACATTAACTACAAGTCCACAGCAAAGGGTAATAGGAAATCAGTGTTTAAATCCAGTACATTTAATTACCTTCTGACAGGAACTCCCACACACGTTATGTAACACTTCAGCAACAAAAGTTAAGTTAGCAGGTCTGCTCAGTACTTAAACCAAGAGACAGAAAGCAGTGAAGCAAATACAGGTACTATCTTTTGGATTTCAAGAATTCCATTCCTATTTCAACTCATTTCCCTTTCCAGAGAAACAGGCTTTTATATTCTTTAAGATGTTTGCAGAAAAAGAATGTTTACAGAATTATACAATACAATGACACTATTCATTTTCTATCAGAGAACACATATTCATTCTTAAAATGTAAAAGAACAAAAGCGTCACCATTGTAGGCAAAAACTTTTTAGATGTCACTGCATAAGATTTAATCTGTTACATTTTCTACTTTTATATTTTAAAGTCTTTCACAAACAAACCAATTGCCCCCCACCAACAGACACGTTGCCCGTTATCATCAAGTTAAGATTTGTACATAACAGTGAAAATTGCTGTACAGAAAGCTTAAATATATTGAAACGTATTTTGAAATAGCAATTCCCTTAGCAACATAGTTGAAAGTGGAAGGTTTTTATATTTTAATAATGCACTAGAATACTAAAAATACAAAATTTAGGAAAGGCTTTCCCTTTGTCGGCAAGAATACGACAGTAACTGCAATATACTCTGGAGAGTAGCCTTTGTTCTCTGTTAACAACAGAGGGGTTTTTGGAATACACTGCATGTGTCATTTCCTCTATACGTATTGCCTACTCACCACAGGGGATGGCTCAATGCATTAACATCAGTGAATGTAAATGCCCACTCCCTTTTTTAGTTCTTTATTTTTAAAAGAAAAATATCACAGCTGCTGGCCAACCTAGCACATACCAGCACTTGCTTGAGCCAGCCTTACACAGACAAGTGAGCTCAAATGGCATCACCTCCCTTACCCTTCAACCCTGACTTGAAACAACACGCCTACTGTTCCAGTTCTGGATTTCTGCAGATACCCTGCCTATGTGCACAAATACACCAGAGGGGACCAGGAACCACATCTTTGTGACATCAGGATTTTAACACAAGCCCCCAGAGAAGACTGATCTGCACATTAGCATGGTATACATGGTACATCCATCCTAAAAGCCTCAGAGGAGTGTGGATAATGTTGCCTTTTAGATGCATGTTCAAAGTATCCAAGACCAGGACAATAACTAGTAAGGCTCAAGTCTCTTAAAACCTGCTGCAATGTATTTCTTGTCATCACTACAGAGCTGCCTAGTCCATATAAACATTCTGTGAGTTGAAGAAGTGACTGACAACCATCAAAGTCTGATCAATGAAGCTATTGCTACAGAACTGGTAGAGATCAATCTCACTAACGTAAGAATAGAAAAAAAGTGAGTCTTTGGTGATCTACAGCAAAATAAATGTCTAAAAGATTTGAGAAAAGAAATTAAACATATATGCCAGAAAGCAGGACAAATATTACAATACTTAGTTTTCTGTGACAACTTGTACTGCTTCCAAACTGTCTCAGGAGATCTGGTTTTTATTTTTCTTTAATGGTCACATTAACACACACAAAAAAAATTACAGATTAATGTTCCCTTTAAGTGTGTTTACTGTGAGCTGAATAGTAAAATTGCAATGCTTCATCTGAGAATTGCAGAATGAATATTATTAAAAAAAAGAAATAAAAATTATAGCTAGTATTGCACCAAATAATTTAAACAACTTCTGCAAAGGCAGTACATAGCTGCAACTTCCAGAAATCAAAGTATGGATACATGGTCTTTTTCTTTGCCTTAAGGTTTTTGTGGTGTGGAGTGTTTTTTGAACATTCTTTAAGGCAATAAAAGTAGTTTACTGATACTTTAAGACTATCTGAATTATATCCTACTACAAGAGTAATCCTTTACATGGAAGTTGCCTTTAAACACGGTTGTTGCATCCTTTTATAAGTGTACTAAAAGTTTTGCTTCCTTTCTAGTCTGTTACCTGCATCGACCTTTCTAAATATTGGAGAAACAAGGATTGACAGAGTTTTAAGAATTCTTGTGAAAAAAGTATAGTGTTTCAGAAGAACCTCTGTATATCTGCAGGTAATTTAGAAAATAGAACTTCAGCATACAAAGCTGGACTCAGGGCAGCAATTGACTTATTCACCTAAGACCTAAGAACTAACAAGCACTATGAAAGTACAACAGAGGTTTTCCCACCCATGGGGTGTTGTTTCTTGCCTTCTGTACTTCCAAGGGGATAATCTAATTCCCCCACAGCAGTACTAACATTTTTCTTCTAAAGAAAAAGCGCAGACTAAGCTTCTCCAGAGTTAGCTGTGTGAACTGCAGTTTCACTGAAATCTACTGTAAACTCAAGCCAGCTATATCACAGGTTAAGGTCTTAGTTACTTCAAGCTTTTTTTTTCCCCTTCTATGCAAACTACTAGCTTTGCAAGTAGAATCAGAAATCCAGATGTTTGGCCAAGTTTTTCTGCTGTGTGTATTGGAGGTAAAGATTGTGTCATCCAAATTCCATTAACCACTGTGAAGATATGTAAGTCACATTTATTCTTTGTGTTTAAAGACCTTTATTGGTTTTACAGTACTAAAGTAATAATGATTTATAAAGCTATTAAGATAGAAACAATAGAATATACAACAGCAGATTTGCCAGCTGAATGAGTTTCACCATTTAGTCACTTTTCCAAGGGAAACAGCAACTTAATTCAATGTTATTATATAGCAGCAGGCTACAAAAGCTAGTAAGTTTTTGGAAGCTTCTTTTCGTGTTTTTAGAAAAAAAAAATTGCTGAAGCGTGAAAACACAGAAATGCTGGAATTCATGAAACATTTACAAGAGAAAGTTATGTTGTGAGCTTAAGTCACATGACAAAATTTCATGTTTCTTTCAGTTTCAATATTTAATTTCATGCAAAATATAGTATTCTGTTAATACAACATGAATTATAAGGTTCATATTTACAGTATCTTTAAGTATAAATAGACAGACATTCTATAACCTTGAGTTCAATCTTCTTTGATCCTTTGATGCCTTCTGTAGAAAGAAACCCCTTCATTTCAACACTCTGATAAAATACCTTCCATATTGTCTAATCACCATGCCAAGAGAAGCCAAAAGGAAATTTCAGGCTGGCAGCCAAAGCAATGTTAGAGAAGCCATGCTGCCACAACCTGGATTCCTTCTTATGGCAGGATAACCTGCAACTACCAAATTGTTTTTGCTCATGTATATCCCAAAAAATCCTCCTTTTATTTCTAGTCCTGAGTTTACTACTTTCATAAATTTTGAGACAAATACCAGAACCGACATTTACCAAAAAAAGTGGAAGACAAATAAAAAGGAAGGGACAAGGGTTACAAGAGCAAAACAAAAATGAAAAATGTAATATTAGCCAGAGAAAAAGATCAGTGTGAATTGGGGTAGAGATGTACAGTGCAGAAGTCCTCAAAATAAGCTGCTTTTTATAAAGGTAAAACACTGGAAGGTGCAAGACTTTATACCAGCACAAGTAAGAGACTAGGAGCCATTCAGAAATAAAGCAAAGGAAATAAGATAAAAAATGTTTACTGTACATCCTCTACATGAAATGCAGACAGTGAGCTTTACAGATGTCATGTGACAAGGTGCTTTTGAAAGGTAAGTACAGAAAAGCACACAGCAATATACCATTGTTAAATTTGAAATTGTTTACTTTCCTTCTGATCCCTTCTCTTTGTAGTCTACTGATAGTAAGTTCTAAGAGGCAACTCTGATGTGTGCAAAGAATACCAGTTTTATGATTTATTAATGCCCTAGCAAGATGACTATACTGCCTTTTTCTCAGAAATGCTACCATTATAATTATTTTTTGTTTCTGTGCAAAATTGCTTGAATTTTGTAATATGCACACATCTGCATGTGTATCTTTATACACATATATATAAAAATGTGTGTGACTGCATCTGAAGATATTCCTGTAAAAAAATATTAATCAAATCTCAGTGCAAATTTGAATTTTGTTTCCCAAAAGGGAATTATTTCAATATACTTGAGCACTTTCTCTACAGCAATTTCAGATTCTGTTAAGTACAAATTTGATCTCCGGGTAATAAAATTCAATGCACCTGTTGAAGTGTGATGTATGTAAAGTTCTTTCTGCAGGCAATGCAGGGTAGGTTTTCTTCTTTACTGAAAAAATTTAATGACCAGATGTAAACCACAACAAGTTTCTTGAGAAGGTTCAACTGAAATTGACTTTAAAAAAAAAAGTCACCTGCAGTCTGTTCTTCCTGGGATCAGCTTAGGGGAGAAGCACTGTGTCAAAGTAGGTCTAAGCAATTTTGTATCTCCCTCCTCTTTGGCACTTCAGCATTCAGAGTAACTAGCATTGAATGGCAGCCTCTAGTATACTGGCACAAGGAAGACCACTGAATTGCTGAGACAAGGAAAGCTTAGGAAATTTCAGACAAATTCCCTGCTTTGCCAGCAGCTAAGCTAGGGTCAGTAATGGAAGTCAGCCAAGAGCAGTTAACTATTGACAGAGCTACATTATTCCCCAAGGCCAGTAAGAGCTGTGTAAGAAGTCCAGGAAGGAGGTATTGAACCCACACATGCTTCTGTATGGACAAAAAGAATGGCAGAGTAACTAATAATCAGCAACAACAAAGAGCTTTGTAATAACAATTTCACAGAATAAATTCATGTTAAAATAACTCTAGTACCTGCACCTTTCTGGAGAGTCTTCTCTATCTTTCCTTCGGAACTTGCTGATGGTATCATCAATCGTGCTTCCAATTTTGTCGCTCAGCTCACCTAACTTATCACTGAATGGAAAAGCTGTTTTTTTATCCCATTCTTCATCCCATTTTGACTTGGGCTCAGGATCATATCTTTCACCTGTGTAAGGCATTAAGATAAGAAATACTAAAGATAACAGGAAAAAAAATGCCTGCGGTCTTTCTGGAATGACTCTCAAGCCCCCCTGCCCTACATACATAAACCTTACAAGTTTTCAAAGCAAACTGAAAGCTCCCACAGTGCTGAATCAACACTATTACAGCAAGGCACAGCATGTAATGCCAATCATTAAGTGGCAGGAATGCAGATTCAAAGACTTTTGTTTATGACAACGACACAATCTTAATGCACTGCACAGCCCAGCACATCAGGAGACTGTTGGACTCTGCTGGAGAAGCACAAGAGGCACAATCAACCCTGGCTGCATAAGCAGCTTATCAGAAATGGGATGTGCCAGTTTTGTAAGAGTCATTTAATGCCCGATATTCCATTCTTGGCCAAGCTGTGTGCTCAGAGGTAAATCAATGTTTTTTTTTTATACATTGACATTCATGAACACATAAAAGCACAGTACCAAAATATTGAAAGACATAAGTGTGCAATGCATGATAACTTTCTGTTCTTCCTTTTCCACACTCGATGACTAAAAAAAACCTTTTAAAGAGATGAAAAAAGAAGAGGCAGTAAGGCAAAATCAGCTTCTCAGCAGCCACTGAGTACCCCGAACATCTTTACTAAACACTCAAGAAATCAAAAACATTTTTCTTCTAATCATGTATTCAAGACCTCCATACTGGTATCTTAGCTTAGAAACAGCTGATGGTTTTACTTGAAATAAGTACATTTGCTGTACAGTCTCATTAAGAAAGTTTAAGAAATTTAAGCTTGGGTTTATTTATACACACCCAGGCAATCCGAGTTTAATTTAAAAGCAAAAACAACACTTACATTTTAACAGACTTCACTATCAGAAGCACAGCACACTTTACTAACTTGTATTGTGATCTTTTATCAGACCTGCTGCTGAAAACACAGGTATATAAAACAACCCAATATAGCTCAGTTTCTAGACAACACTTTTAGACAAACATTTTATATTTTGGCCCTTGCACACATGAAACAAGGCATTTTTTGTACTATTGAAAAATGCAAAATACTAGTTAAATTTTTTTACTTGAGGTGAGTAAAATTGAGTGGCAGAAAGGAAGAATTGTGAAAAATTCATTACATCAAGTTACATACAAATTATATTGTAGCTCAGGTAATGTTCAAGATGTATTCAATTAAGCCATTTTTAATAAAAAGAAAATGATGGATTCCAGCACTACAAGGTGCAAAATTTGAGTTATATCTGTTCAATATACCATAGGATGTATTTTCTTACTGAAGAGAAGTGCAAGTCTCCAATGACATTTGTTTAGATCCATAAAGGATAGACAAACTTTTTCAAAGTAGAGAACCTGTTACAAATCAGCGAGATACTCGGTGAGATCTTCATCACTGAAAAAGGAGAAATTGCTAAGAAATGTACTACTGTTAAATTTTGCAGGAGAATAAAATGGCCTTATTCAGTTTATGTCAGGCTCTCAAGCATTTTAATGTAGATTCCATTAGAAGGTTTCCTTGAGCAACAGGAATTTTAAAATAAATAAAAACCCCCGAGAGCTCAGTATTTTCAGGACAAAAAGAACTAAGGAAAACTCTGAAAATACAAGCATTTTATATTTAAATAAATACAATCCTTTAGACTAGAAGTCAGACCTGGGAAAAAATTTGTTTTGTGCTGCTAGAAAGATTTTTATTTTTTTAAATTTTTTTTTTCTTTACTCAACAAATAAAGGGATAATTAAAAATTCTTTACCATAAAAATGAAATACAAGCCAAAGGAGGCAGTCCTTTAAATTAAAAAACTTGAATGGTAACTAAAGAGCATATAGAGAAAGACTTCTACCCAGCACACAGGGTTAGATCACGACTCTGTACAGAGCAAGTCAAAAGATAAGCTCAGTGAAAGAACAGAGGGACATGTACTTAAACTACAAATGCAGTGACTCATAAGTGTTTCCTAAAAAGAGAATCACCAGAATTCCAAGCAGGTAGCAAAAGCCTAAAAGAATATAATAAAGCAAGACATATCCTGCCATAGAGAGAGAGATTTTTCAACTACTCTGCATGTGAGGAAAAGGGAGAGCAGAGGAACATGGAGAAGTAACCTGTCAAAAACAGAAGAGAGCAAATCTAAGTTTAAAGCTCACAGGGAAGAAGAGTAAAAACCATACATAGCACCAGAGAGGGACAGGTGAAGTTTAAGTCCTGCACAGTTACTACTCAGATCTTATACCAAACCCTTCTCAAAGAAGTCACTGACTATAGCAAACCAGAGCCGTGTGCCATTGTGACTTTGGGACTCATCCCTTAATGAAAGCAGTCAAGGATTTACTCAGGCCAAAGAAAACACAGATAAACATCGCAAGACTGACAGCTGGATCATGGACGACATGCTGGGATACACCAGACATAAAAGCCAGTTCAGGCTCAGATCCCTGCTACACATTATGGCAGGGACTGGGGAGCGAGGAGGAAGCTGCATACTTGGACTTGATAAGCAAAACATAGTACTGGTTGTGTGCCTTTATCTAATCAAGGCTATCAGAGAAAACTGTGTCCTCTCCAAACAAAGGCAAGCTGATGGCATTACATCCTCTGAGGCCAAAATCTTACACACTATGCTGAAGACGCATAGTCTGACAGAACTCATTGCACACATGAAGAACATCAGTCGCCTCAGCAAAACGGGTGAATTTCCAGAAGCAAGGGTACATCAGACTACCTGTCAACAGCATTTGGATGATGGGTTTTTTTAATTTGTGGGTTTTTTTGTTTTGTGTGTGCATGTTTTTAAATAAAGGACCTCAGTAATGAAGGTCCTATTGCAAGTACCAGACCCAAGCTGGATATAGGACTGGCACCTTGTGCAATGAGGGCTGAGATGCATGACAGCTGGATTCTTTAGTTTTCGGAATTTTGATTTTTGAAAATCTGATGGCAGGTTTTCTGATTTTTTTAATGAGGGAGCAGATGACCAAGTGACCCTTCACACACATCTTTTTTAAATATATAATATACATATCTGAAATATAATATATAAAGGGATTTTTTTAAACAAAAAAGTTTAGAACTAACTTTCTGGTGTTAATTATGGCCTCTTCCTGGTCAGCTGGAATTCCATAGGATTTAGGGATGAGCAGTGTTGTACTAAATTTCCAGCCTGCATATGGGTCTGCTGTGCTATGCAACCAACATCCAGCTGCAAGCTTACTATGTCTACACAAAGTAAATCTGGTATTGCCTGTGGGAGCCCTCCTTCGAAAAGCACATGGGACTTGCAGTACTAATCAAACAAGATTTTAAAAATCACACAAACTGAGACAGTAACAACTGTATTGGTAAACTCCTGAAATATAAGCTCCATCACTTACAAGGTACTTTATGCATATATTTAAAGTCAGATCTGACAGACATCAGAACACATACAGATATCTTTCAAGTGTCCAAACAGTATTATTTGGGAAACTAAAAAGTCTAATGGCATATACCACCTACATTGTTTCACCCAGACAGTATTACTGCCCTAAAAGCCCTAACCCAAATTAACCAACGGTTCTAAAGGAGGTTGGCAGGAGTAGGTGAAGCAATTCCTGTGCTGTGGTGGGTGGAAAGTATCATCACTTTTTTTTTTTTTTTAAATTAAAGACTTACTAAGAAACCCTGACTTATAAGGGCATTTATTTATCTACTGCTACAGCAGCATTCATTTCACAATGAGACTCTGCCTATGGATAAAAACAAAACAGCTAAGTTTTTGCTAAACCAATGTGTTAATATAATTTGTGTTAGTTTCTAGTTAGTTATTGTCTAAAAAAGACTAACTTAAAGATTTTTAAAGTAATTCATTTAAATTTGTATGTGGGGGGGAAATGTGCAAGATTTCTTTTATAATACCAACACTGACAGTTAAAGAAATGTAAAGAAAAAGCATTGAAAGGAGCACCTTAGAAATTCCTTAAGTTATCGGTGTTATCTAAGCCAAGTTAAAAGCTGAGATTGTCAATCCTTGACCAAGAAAGCCTGGTACTCACTGTATCTGAACCCTCCAACACTGTCCGAAGAAACCCCAATGTATTTGTCTTTGTTCTTCTTTGCTTTCTTTCTTTCTTCCCGAAGTCGATCATCATCTTGAGCAAATTCAACCATTTCTTTTACCTTCTGGCGTATGTTTATACCTTGGTCTTTGCCATTTTCATCTGTATAGGTAATGCAGGATAAAGATGATGGATGAAAGAGGGGGGGAAAAAGCAAAACAATAAATCAGAGGCAGCAATACTGAACATCAAACTGATAAGAAAATTTGAATTATGAACACAGCAGTCAGAGAAAGATCTTATGGCTGCTAAGGTCCACTGCACTTGTTTTGAAAGTACCAAATAATTTGTTTCAACACAAATTTTCATCCTTGGATAAATGATAGTTTTCACTGAATGGTGTATTTAGAAGCATCTAACTGCTGCTGAAACATTGAAAAGATTAACAAAGACTGAGACAGAAATTATATTCTCCACTTAAACAATTTTAACCCTTCAAAATATAACCCCTTTTCCTCAGTCTTTTTAGTACAGGTTTTGCAAGTTTAATTGTAAGAACTCAGTCTTATTGGAAAACTGAATTTTTGAAAAATTGCTTTCAGTTGGGATGTACTACAAGCTAAATGTGCTCCTTTCCCAGCTTTTTTCACATTCAAAACACACACTGGCCTTGCTGCCTTTGCACTGTAAATATTATTTGGTGGGAGGAAAAAAACCCAGCTTCAAACAGATGTGTGTGTTTTGGAGCTCTAACCTTTTCTTCCCATATGATTAAAGCTATTCCTTTACGGACACCACAGGGGACCAGTCTCTAGTGCATATTTTAATATAAACCCGAACACTCATGTTGTGTTGGTTCTGTTGTTATTAGCCAGTCTTTTCTGCAAGTTCTTGTCTTCACTAATTAATACTCTAGGGTCCCACGTCTTGGATTCTGCACTCTTCACACAACTGGCAACAGTCACATTCTAATTAGACTGGGGAAGCTTCTAAGCTGGTTCAGGTGACTGACAACTCCAACTACTGTTTTAATTTGCTTATAAGATTTTTCTATTGCTCACCTACAAAGTGGTAATTTTCCAGGGATCGCAAATCATAAATGTGTTCTCTGGCACTTGTAACAACACGCTCTGATCCATTCCTTATGAGGTAAGCTAGGAGCAGCAAAGACTATAAAAATACAAAGCACCTTATGATTGCATGAAAAAAAGCTCTATCTTTAAAAAAAAAAAAAGCAATAGAAAACCAAACCTACCTCCCTCCCCAAATTAGTAAGTATTAAGACTTTCCTCTTTTAAATAAATGCTTATTATATGAGTTCACACAGAAAAAGCACAATGTTTTCCCCACATGCACCTTTTGCTCTTTAGAATATCAAAACTGTATTTGTCAAACAAATTTGTTGTTACTAAATCACATGTAGTTACCTTCATCACCTACTGCTTATTTTAAAAGACAGCAGTAGCAATTTAAGAGAAAAAGTTAACCCTGCTAAATGAAGCATTTTCTTTTGCCTCTTTTGCTCACAATTTTCCAATGGTTTTCACTGAAAAGTAACTCCTACAGAAATTAAATTCCTACAGAAATTTAAGAAGCCTTCTGCAGGATGCAATGGATATACAAAACTGCATCTCAGGACAATTTTAAGCAAGTGACAAAACAAATGAAGTTTAAATAGTACTTTAATTGCAATTTTTTACGTTGAGGATTTCTATCTAGAAGAAAATTAATGCACTTTCTCCAAAGTAGTGCCTTTATCAGTTAAAACTATCATTATATTTCAACCTATCCAAACCTGATAAGCAATTCCAAGCAGTCTTTAGAACATTAAGTAATGTGTGATAGCATTAAATATTAATTTATATTGTACTTCAGGGAAAACAATTACTATGAATACAAAACATCAAGCACCTGTGAAAAGCACAAACCTTGCCTTAGAATTAATTCTGTCTTGTTACAATCCTGGCATCAAGAAAAACAAAACATAAGCTAGTCTAATACATCAATTTGAAAAAAATGAGGTTATATTTGCATAATTCAGTGAACATTGAACACCACTTTAAGTGCAGCATGATATAATCTTAAGCAAAAAGTTTCTGTACCATGCTAATTAGCCAGAGACAAGAAAAATGCAAATGATTCAGTTCTTTTTCCAAAAGGCAAGTAGGACATAAAAGCTTCATATGATAAGATCTGCAAGAAAATTTGGTCCACTCAAAGCTAAACTACCATGTTTAGGGAATAAGAAATTGGCAGAAAATTCAGATTAGTGTCCATTTTATTTCAGGTATTCTTGAATTCCTTCAAAAACAATTTCCTAATAGCACAATAACTTATCATCTACTTCTCATGGAGTACTGTAACAACTCCTTTGGGTAGATTCAAAATGTGAATGCTACTCCAATACTTGAATATCAGCAAAATGTAATTGCTCTATTATGTTTGTTAAGTGGATCTTAGACACACTTCTAAAATTTTGTTTTTTCCATATAAAGCATTTGAAAGACATCTTTGACTTCAGTAACAGAATTATAAAGCTTATAGTTAGGAAAGAAATTATAGGTTGCTAGCAGAGTAAGTGATATAGCAGTAGCTAAATAAGACACTGCATCAGAACATTATACTAGCAACAAGCATTATGTCCTTCATAGACCAACTCTAAGTCTTGAATACTTCTAGCTCATGTACATACACACCTTATAAACTCTCCTCCAGTTCTTTTTATTGTCTTTCAGCATTCGAGTCCAAAGCATGTTCATAAGTTCTGGAAACTGTTCATACATAAATGTAGCCCTAAAGAATTAAACAAAAGGAGTAAAGAAATTTTATTCTCTGTGGTTTGCCACAATATCTTGTTAAGACTCAGGGCTGACAGTAGATGGCAGGCTTGATCTAAGCCCATTCACATTTGATGACATTACAGGGAAAAAGCTATCCTTATTTATTACTCATATAGAAGTAATTTACATACCAGTACTACAGAAGAAAAAAGTAATTCTAAAAATCTGAGGCAGTAGAAGAACCTTCACTAATTTATAACAAAAATAATGTTTAACACAAATACCCTAATAACAACTGCAACTAGTCAAATGTGCAACTTCCAAACTTATTTTAACAGAAAAAATGTTCAAGGAAGAATTTAACATGTTTTGCACTACTTGGAAAAGTCACAAGAACGCAGTTTGAAAATAAACACTCCAAAAAAGTCAGATATATTGGAAGACTTATGAGGCTACATAAATAAAAATCAAGAATTTGAAAAAAAAATACCTTGACTTAATTTTTTGACAGTTTTCAATACATTGTAAGATTATGCATTAAAAAAGACTTTATTTACAGCAACTTTTCAGCATTATCAGTCAGCATACCACAGAGTTGATTTAGCAGCAAATTTCACATTCCCGTATAAAATGCACCACATTTCTCTTCTTCATCACTGAACCAAATTATCACTTACTTGGCAATCTCTCCCATGAGTTGCCCCGAAGGTCCCCACGGATCATCATTGGTTGCTTCTCGAACCTTAGACTCTATTTCTGAATAATTCATAACCACATTGGTGCTGCAAAGGAAAAAAATTAACACACATGAAGATTAGCATCAAAACTGAGAAACACATGAAAACTTAATAATGACACTAGTGTGTATCTCACTTAATGAGATACCTCTATAGGGTGGGAAAGAAAACATCTTTAGTGCAGAAGTTACCCTGAGGACACTATGCAACACATTTAAGTTATCTTTAAGGAGGTTTTACTATGCTATTAGTCTTCAAGAATACAGATGAGAAACTAGAGATTACATTGCAGCTGGATTCAGTCCAGTAAAAATGGCTTTTGGTCCACTTAAAATCCAAACTGAACCACTAGAGTCAAAGCTGATAGCTTCCCCAACTAGATATCATTTGCTTACAGCTTTGTACAGTGTACAGTTATTTGCAAGAGGCTTTATAACTCAATCAGAAGCAGTTTTTGTTTGTTTGTTTTTAATGATGAGTGCTATAGAGAAACTCAAGAATATCAGTACCAAACAGGTGTTAGTAAAAAAATAAAAAATTAAGAAAAAAAAATCACACAGAAGACTGAAGTAAGGGAGATTAGATTCACTAGCAAGTCTGTTTCCTAGCTTAATTTATTTAAGGGAAAACAGCAAAATAAGAAAAGCTGCAGAGCACTCTGTTACAATTAAAGGAATACAAATACTATAAGGAGCCCAGGGTGTATCTACGAGAGTTCACAGAAGAACATAACTTGGAAAAAGGAAGCAATTTTTCCATATCAGTTATATTAGAATAGTCAATATGTGATTATTTTTATTTAAATGACTCTCTCAAACTGGTAACCTTCAACTATAAGCCCAGCAACCTCCTTTGTGCCCCTGAAAGTATCCAGATACATTTGATAACATAATGATTTTCCTTATATTTTAAGGTGAGTGAGCAGGCCCAAAGCATCATTCATATGAAGAATGTTTGAAAAACAACTCTCTAATTATGGAGCAATATAGCATACAATCATAATGAAAACACTGGTAAAAGGAAACCTAGTGACCTCTGCTTTCCCTATATACTTTGCAGTGTATTTGAAATAACTTAGAAATTACATGTTTACACCTATTGTATCAAACTTTTGATACTTTACTTAACTGTTAAAAGTACATCATACAACTGGTTTCAGAAGCTAAAAAAACCCTGCAAGATAACCGTGTTCAACACAAATCATCTTATAAAGTCAAACTGATTAAACCGTAGGAAAGATCTAACTATCTTATAATACCATGCATAGAAGGCATTTGCTGCTTAAAAAAATCCTCTGAACCTGAAAGGACTGGAAGGGAAAAAAAAAGAAAAAAAAATCAAGATGCTTAATAGTCATCCCTCTGTCCATGTAGAAGTTGGCACAAAGCAGCATTCAAGCAATACCCGTTCAATTTTATTTGGCATAAGGATAGCAAAGATCTTGGAACTGGGAGTTATAAACAGTAGAAACAAGAATGAGATCCCCTTAAGTCTGAAAGGGACACAGAAGGTAATTGTTAAAACAGAATAAAATTCCTGGACTTAATCTTGGATTCTCAGCATGAGAATTCCTGCTGTCAGATTCTGATGTATGATTTTATTCAACTTTGTGTCTAAAGAGAGCATAAGCTACATGACTGAATAAATAATCAGCAAGCTAACAGAACCTATCTATATAAGAAAACGCATGTAAGAACTCAGCAGTGGTCATGAACAACAGCAATTAAGGTTTTACAAATTCATTTATGCTAAATGCACCTCAAGCTTCTGTTTCTGACATTTTCTTTACCATACATACAAACTAATACCATCTTTATTTCCCATATGCATGGAACATTAAAAAAAAACAAACACCAAAAAAACCCACAACCCCAAAGCTACAGGCTTCAGTGCTTTGCAGCTTTCAGCACACTGGTTCCCTTGTCCCAAGCAAGAAAAGGCAGGGAGTTGAATGGAAAGGTTCTGTTTGTTTTTATAATCCCTCCTTAAGCACTTGTTTGAGAGACGATGGAGAGTTGGGGGGAAGCATAAAATGAAGCATTTCCTTTATTTCTTAGAGCAAAGAATTTAAGAGTGGAAAATGCATGAAAAGATGCAAACTTACTGTAAAAAAAAAAAAAAAAGGCCAGCATTAGCTATGGAAGAGCTCAAAGTGCAAAGTGCATGGCTAAAGCAGCATCGGGGTTGAAAGGGGGAAATGGAAGGAAAACAAGGAAATTAACTAATGCCAAAAGAAAGAAGAAGGTGCAGTTAAACCCCTCTAAGTACAGAAACATGCTCTATTTCTAAAACCCTCCTGCAGTAAAGTTATTGTTCTCAGCTACTAGAAGAAAGCTCTTTTTTAAATGCCAAGATGAGATCTAATGGCACAAAGCGTTCCAAAACAAAGTATCTTTAAGCCGCATTTAATTCAGCAACAAATGTAAACTTCAAGGAAAAAAAAAACTGTTGTATAGTTTGGCATCATTCCAGGTCACTTAAAAATAACCATTTCTAAAAAGGTGGAAATACAGTTTTATTCTTCCTTTCCCATGTTTTCTATGGCCCTCATTCCATGCCCTACCCATGATTCCTGTGACCTTTGCAACAAAAAAATAATTTATGTCCAGATGTGAAGGGAAAAAGTGACTAGCTTGATTGCCAAGACTTCCTGTGATTGATATAAATTTAATATCCGAGGACACTTTCAGACACCAGGGGGGGCTCTCTGATTAGTTTATACTGGGCAGCTTCCAGGGAATCGTGCTGGATTTCATGGACACAGTCTGCTTTGCAAACAAATGGACATACAACAGTCAAGACTGACAGAAAGTATCTTTGCAGTGTTTAAAACACCCTATTATCTGCGAGACTACATTTGGATTTACCCCAAATTGTTCACTGAAACCCTGCGCAACTGGAATCTTGTGACAAGCACATTTACAGAAAGTTTTGACATGGACAAAGACATTAGACATAAGTGTATTTTGCAAGTTACATCCAAAATAAAGGCACAGCAAATAAACGGGTTGACATCAACATTACGAACTGTTGCATTCTTTTCTGTTTGTGTCTTACATTTCTTTTAAGTCTATTAAATCAGACTGGTGTCAACAGAGGATTTTTACTCTTTATTGTACCCTTAAAAATTATTTCAGTATTGTTTCTTTTAAAAAACCAGAACTGTTCAGAAAAGCCAAGAGAGGGCACTGTCAGATCTCTATGAAACAGCAAGCAAAATGTTAGCTTTTAATTTCTTGCAAGAGAACACTCAACTTTAAATGTTTGTATCTACAATTTATAGCAACACTGAATAGGTAGCTCAAGTTTGAGACTAAATTCCTCCACATGAATAAAGGGACATTGCTAGGGAAAAGCCAGTGGGTAGTAGTTTTAAGTATCTGATCACCTCCAACTGCATCAGACAAGAGATACACTTTCTCTTAAAAAAAAAAAAAGTTAAAAGTTTTACATGCATTTTATAAACTGTATTTTAACATGTTTTGAAACTGAATAGATGTAGCATAGATGAAATGCCCCCAAAATAGTACTCTGTCCACAATTTTGGCTGCATTTTTCAAAGAAAAAAATCTTTCAAAGAATTCAACCTATTGTAAATAGCTTCAAATTTTGCTCTAAGTTACATTTTGAGATTTGTAAATTTGAGATAAAGCTGTCATCTGAATCCAGGTGATATCCTATAGTGTGCTAAAAAAAACCCAGAAAATAAGCAAGAGGGGGAGAGGAGAGGGATGTAAGGGGTGAGAGGAAGTATTGCACGTACCTCAAATGTGTAATTTGAGGTAAAAGTGATGGTTAGTTGGTGTTAGGGAGAGCAAGCAGACAAGCAAGAGGGGACAAAAAGTTCTGTATAAAACTAAGGGGATCAGAGAAGCTACCAAGGTCCAGCCAGAAAGTTTACCGACTATCTGCCACTTAAACCTTTACAGTTGCAACAGTCTGAAAAGCACTGTAGCTTTCAGGCGTAAGAGGATAAAAATCCTACAGGTCTGAGATTGTATTCTGAGCACTATTCTTTGAAACACGGAAATGAAAGATAGCTTGTAGATGGCCTGCTTGAAAATAAAGCCTTACAGACTGAAGGAACACTTCAGAGAACAACATACAAAAAAAGGCATACTTTAAGAGGGGTCCTGTCTTCCCCCTTCCCTTATCAGTGGATACTGAATGTAACCAACAATGTGGACATAAATACACACAAACACTAGTAAGCAATAAATGTATCTGTAGAAAACTTCTATTTGTGTTTGATTTCAACATACTCCAGTATAAGACTCTCACAGATATATTTTGGCTACTCTGCTTGGGCTTCTGACCTTACATAGTAATACATGAATCAAGCTACTAATGCTCAGAAGGACTATATTAGTGAGGATGAGGTGTACTCTACCCTCAGTAATGTATCAGCACTTCTTCAGTGTTTTTTCCATAAAACAGCCACAAAATAAATACTTAAAAAGAAAGCTTTCCTCTTCCAGACTACGAAAAAAAAAAAAAAATCACTTTTATGCCAGGAAAGTAAAATCATTGTATTTCCACCCAACATTCTGTTAAAAAATTGAGTAAGCACAACATCATGAATTGAAACGTTTGCTTCAGAGTGAAGATTTTTCACTGTTCAACACCACAAGGTGTTTGTTCTCTATAGATTCATATGCTGTAACTTAAGTCAGGAGATGATCATCACTTACAAAATATTACACAACTGTAACTATACTGCTTCTAGTAATAGCTTCCAACTGGTAACACTACAATCAGTTTTGTTGTGCCTGAATTAGTTACCCCACAATAACTGCTGGTTCCACTCTGGAAAAAAACCCCAAAACAAAACCACAACAAACAAGCCCTAAATCTCTCTATATCATATCCCTTGAACCAGGAACACTTTGGAAACATGGATGGGGAAACACAAGGCTCAACATAGTCAGCAACAGAAATGGAATGAGTCTATTTTCTCAGCTAATCTCTACTCTACAATTAACCACCAAACTTTAACCCTCAAACAACATTTCATAACAATGATTTACATACACTACCAGCAAACCTGCTGAAGAAAAAGGTGCAACAACTTTTGTCTTTGTTCATTTGATTCAACAGTTCAGTTAGAACCTCAGACGCAGCATATAGCACTAGTAAGAGTAAATAGTTCAATGCCCACAGTCTTTCCAAAAGAATGCCACAGATATTTCCACTTCATGCTCCCCAGCATCTCCTGTATCTTCCAGACTTTTTCCATGGTCAGTGGTGTTCTGTTCCCTCATCACCCTGACAATACATTCCGGTGCATGAAATCACAACTCATAAAGGAAGCTTACAGTTCACTGCTAGATTTTGGGAGAAACATTCTTTTGAAGGAAGTATTCCTAAGATAAGCATTCATCAGGAAAGGAGTAGAGAGCTATATCTCACAAAGTTTCAGATCTTCAAATGACATGTAAACTTAACATTTCATATTAATGCTCAAATAGCAGCAGAGTCTTAAACATGCAGAAACCTTTAAATAGCACGTGCATAGGAAACCTGCAATAGAGAAAATAAGTGCCATGAGAAAAGAAGGTATTTATACATTAAAGGTAATGAAAGAATAATAAATATCTATCCATCCACCCATTCAGAATGGAACTTACTTTAAAACATATTAAGGAATCAGAAAGCCTAACAGATCTTAGTGAATGTTTCTGCACAAACTTAAAAGCCTTGAATATGCCCTGGGGCAAGAGTCAGACCACTCCATTAAAAGCACCATTAGGATTAGAGTTGCTATTGATGTGGGTGGTGTCACTGAGGACACAAGTACAATTCTGGACATTAGATCCACAGAAGATTTGTGAAATGCCATGTCTAATCTTGTGAAAACTAAAATAAACAGAAGTCACAGAGAGAGTACATTACAACAGTTTCTTTATAGTGATGATAAAGGTATTGGATTGGACAGGGTAAGCCTAATTAGAAACACTTCTTAAACCTCTGGGAAGCTGCCCACTGTGCTGAGGGACTGAGCAGCAGGAACAAGAAACCTGGTTACACAGTTAAAAATTTTTTTCAATGTACATTTCAAACCAATTACAATATCATGTATACATGGGACTCCTATGTGCATAATATTATGCCTTTAACTATTACTCCAAGGACATCACTGGATTATGCACCTTCTGTTTTCCTTTTTTTAATTTTACAACTGGGAACACTAAAATACTAAAAGCTGAGATGAGAAACTTTCTACATTTTACCACCATTAACAGTTTCCAGTGAGACACCATTCTGCAAATATCTGTTTAAAGACTAAGTGCAGAAGAAAAAAAAAAAATCAAGCATTACACACATGTATGTCTATCATACATATAGTTTGAACATTAATGCTATTCAAAAAAACATTAACACTAAAGAGATTATATTTTTTTAAAGAAAAAATTAATCTCTTAGAGAGGGAGGGGTCTGGATTAACAGAGGACAATAGAAGCTCTGTTACTGTACAGCAGTATGTAGTGTGGTACCAAAGTCTTGCAAGAGACAAATATTTTAACCTTTTGTTATTTAAGGTGCCAAAACAGACACAACATAATTTTACATTTTAACTATGTGTTTAGCATTATGCTTTCAGTAGGCAATCTCATATACTAATACATTAATCTCATTCTTTCTGTAATTTTGTTAGCAGCTTCTTTATTTTTAGAAAGTCTTCTCCATGTTTCCTATGACTTTCACAGTGAATAAAAGCAAAGCAAACATTAAATTTGGTCCATGACAGAATAGATATTACTGACTCAGAATAAAATCTCATTACCTCACTGGGTGACATAGCAAAGGAGATCATTACAGTAATGGTCTCTAAAGCCCACATGGACAAAACCCAATAAGAATACACTTGCACAGCTCTATGCTGTGCTTCTTGCATTTAAAAATTAATAGATTGCATTGTCCAACCAGAAAAGACCATAAATGGCATCTGAAAAATAAATAGTTAAGAAACCGTTAAATTACAGCAAAAGGAAAGTTTGCTTTAACTCTAACTAAATAGGAAGAACATACACAGCTGGTTCATTTATTAATCTTGCATATCTCCATCTAAACATCGCTATGATTTTTATGGAAAGGCATATAGATAAGAACAGGAGTGCTTTCTCATACAGACAGTTTGTTACCAGCATGGTGGTAGCTTCAACATAAAGCTCTGAACAACGGCAGCAGTAACTTACATCTGGAGATTGAGCTAATGCTCTGCTCCTACAGCTGAAGTGCTGACTTGGTCTTCCAGCAGCTTATTTTCTCCTAAGAGTTGGGTTTTCTGCTCCCTTTGACCTGAGAAGCTACCAGTCTTCCAGTATGGACCCACTAGGTATTACTCATCTGATCCATGGCACATGTTTTAGGAATACTATCCAAACACAACGGCAGCAATTTATTTTCAGATTTCCCCAAAATCAGTACAGGGGCTGTCAACTTAAGGCAAAAAAATATGTATAATGTAGCTTTGCCTTTAGATGTTTGAGACTACATCCATATTTGGATTTTTTTAAAAAGAATGAACAAATGTACTATAAAATAATATGAGCAAAGTGAACATTGAACATCTGGAAAAGAGATAAGGCAGACCCCAGTAACATTTTCACAATACCCAGTTATCTAAAAGACCCCCACCCACAGACACACATGCATTTATGATGAAGCCTTTGGAGGGGAGGGAACACACCATCTTATTCCCAACATTCATCTTCTATGAGTCATGCATCTAAACTATTTTTAGTATCTAGATTAAAAGGTTCCTGTAAAGCAGGATTAGAAAAAGATGGAAAGGTTTCTGAGAATGCTAAAAAGTTATTTTAATATTAAATGATCCATTTTTAAATGGTGTACAGAAGTTAGTTTCAACTACTGAGAATACACAGTAAATAAAAAAGCTAAACAACTCTTCTGAGTACAGGGTACACCTCCCCCACTCCCAGGTGTGGGAATCTTGGCATCTATTAAATTGTTAATTAGTTTCCAGAAACATTTTTTCCAATTAAAAAAATCATTTAATACTTATCCATCTGGGCATGAAACGCTTTCCACAGAGCATTTGAATTGGTGAGCTAAAAAAGAAGTGATCCCGATCCGCACAGCACCACCTCCCAAACCACCAGGGGCCAGCACACCATGCAAGAAGCATCTCATAATAAGGGACATCATATATTAACTCCACTTATTTCTGTTAGCATTGCTTCCTTCAG
This sequence comes from Haliaeetus leucocephalus, assembly GCF_000737465.1. Lineage (NCBI taxonomy): Eukaryota > Metazoa > Chordata > Aves > Accipitriformes > Accipitridae > Haliaeetus > Haliaeetus leucocephalus. The sequence goes on from NW_010973092.1 coordinate 9,199,084, forward strand.
GCTCTGAGGGATTAAAGCTGATCACTGGTCCAAACTTGTGTTTCAAGGAACTGAAAGGATTTAAGACAAAGTCAAACCAAAAGATGCATTTCAGCACCAGATTTCACTGCCCTGTGACAGTTATGTCACTACCTCAGAAAGCTCAACATGCAGACTGGTTCACAGAGGACAAAGACAAGACATCATTTACCCACCTGTTTTCCCAAACAATATAATGGACATTCAGGAATTTATGTACCTAATGTTACTAACAATTATTCAGAGAAAAAGACAGTAATCGTCTTCAAAATAAAGACAGTGCTGCTCTTCCCCAAGTGAACTCATATATTCAATCTCAGCCAGCATCTCCCTCCTTGCTTGGTGAAGACAAACTAACTAAAAAACATGTAACAAACTTAAAGCCTTTTCATTTTGCTCCTGTCAGTAATGTCACTTTTGTTATAAAACATGCAGCTTAGATTTAGAGCCTTACAGATGAAACATATGGATACCAAATAGGAAGCCAGCAGTCCACATTCAAAGAAGAAACAGATGGGTACCCATCTGCCAAAATGCCTGGTGAAATACCTCAGGTTACACAGAGGTAACAGCACAACAGTAGCTGATACTTGACCGTTTGAAGTTACTTATTTTTAAGCCACTCCTCGGAACCATTACAAATACGACACCAGTCAATTTAGTACATGAATACTGGCTATTATTACAGACCTTCTCTGCAAATTGCAATTATGCTTTTTCTGACCAATGATACCATCTTCGTTACAGTACAGTAGGACCTGAAATACATTTTCAGCTTCTCAAGTTAAGAGTTTCATAATTTATGTGGCAGATGTGCAAGGCAAACTGCATAGAAAGAGATAAGCCAAGAAAAACATCCTGATAGCCACAAATGAATTACGACTTGTGGGAGGAAGGAACTATAAAGCTATTTCCTGTGCCTTACAACTTCTAATCACAAAAGACTACCAAGTAAACAAGATAACCCAAAATCCACCACACACACTTTCAAAAAGAACAGTGACTTTAAGAATTAAATTGAAGCCTGTTAGAGAAGTCAGATCCCTCACTTATAGAAACCACCACTGCACATTGCTGAAGTCTTCCCTTTCAAAGTTTCCCCCCCTCTCAAAAGTTACCCAACTGCAGCTTGCCATATTCTTAATGTTTTTGTAATTGCTATGCTACAGCTGAAGTAGTTTTTACAGATGTTGGGAACATGAGGCAACTAATCACGTGGTAGTTTTAAAGCATATTTGTGCAAGGAACAAACACTTCCCCCTCCCAAGTTGATTTAAGACTTATTTCATCTCTCCTACTGCAGATTCCCTGCTGCATGTAAGTGTTAATACTTTCATATTCTTACATGAAACCATCCCTTGTGGTTTACACCAACAAATACACGGCTGCTTTAAATATCTTCATTTGTCAACAATTGTAGAGTGGGAATATGTGGTGGTAAATAACTTCTCAAACTCACTGAGGATTTTGCCACATTAATACCGTCAATTGTGGTTTTGTACCACCTCTATAGAAAGTACTACTTCATCTAAAGCCCAGGCCCATTTCTTTATTTCCCCATTCTTTATGGGATGTTTTGGTTCCAAACACCTACCCTAACATTCTTCAGTTAGCATCCTCTAATTTTCAACGATTAGACTACCTTCACTTCAAATACACACTTCCACAATTCCATTTTTAAAGGCTTAGTAAGTGTTGTCATTTTGCTTATTATCCTTAATTCAAAAAAACCTTCTTTAAAAGGTGACTTACCAAAATAAACGTTATACTCTAGCAAGCCGAATGAATCAAAATACTTTCTTTTCACTTACAATGTAAGAACACAATAGTATTTCCATTGTTTTTCAGTATTAGTTTTTAGGTCACATTTTTTAGTTCAAATTTTAGCTGAAATTAGAGTACAATTACACCTAAACCAGTCTTGTGACCAATCCAATTAATCTTAAGCATAAAAACCAATTTCACAAACAAGTGGGAAAAAGCTGCCTTTCAGGCAACATTTGACAGTTTGGTGGGATAGTTACATGCTAAACCAGCAACTCTGTTTTTGATTCAGACAGAAAGGCAACACTGTTACTGCCCTTCGCAAGTTTTCAGTCTCCTTGCACTCATGTAAGCATACATGGGGCATATCAGATGGAAGTCACTGCTTCGTAGCTCCTGTTCCTGTGGATTTAATTGCTTTCAAAGTTCAATACACTGTGTGTAAACAATAGCAGCCATATAGTAAAAAAAAAAAGTGGCATTACAAAACCTGGATAACCTTTTGTAACTGTAGAACTCAAGAGATTTCCATATGCATGCTGTAATCACGACTAGATTTATTTTTGATCAGTCCCCAGGACTTACTTTGCTACTCTGCTCCTTACACTTCAGATTTTTGTCTCCTGTAATGAAGAAGCTGCAACAATTTTAAAAACATTTTTTAGAGTTAACTACATTTCTTTACAGAATTCAGTCAGATTGCACTTCCTCCTTTAAGACTCAGCAAAAGCCACTACATATTTTCCGTCAAGTGTTGCATCTTTAATTTTTCCATATTTGTGATCCAATCAGGTAACATGACTTAAACTGAAAACAAAATGTTTAACCAAGTGGGACAAAAAGCAAGAGAAATCTAATTAAAACCACACTTTCTGTAGAGTGTTTTTTATGTGAATAAAATACCACCACAAAAAAAGTCAATCCCAATAAACACTGCTAGACAATTATATCATAAAACTAAAATTTAAATACATTATTTTGTGAGGGAGAGACTGAAACATTCTTCACCATAGCTTATACTCTCCAGTCAACTATGTTTCTTTGCACTTTGTTCCATTCATTTAACTTCAAGAGTAACTTTCCCTGAAAATAAAAAGCTCGTTTCAGGTGTTCGTAACATGTCGCATAAGCTGCCTTCTGAATAAGGTATCTAGTGCTACTTCTTTCTTTGTATGCACAAAGTACTAAGATATCATATTCAAGCCCACAGCTCAAGCATTTTAAGTGTGTACAGAAACCTTCAACAGATAGAGACTCACAAGTACTCCCAGTCAGTGAGCTTTTAGGATTGGGGCACAGTATGCTAATGTTGAGAGAGAAGGATTTACAAGAAGAATGAGGTCTTATCCTTCTTTCAAAAGAAGAAATAAAAGGGGTAAAGGTTTTCAGAGGACAACCAAGTTGTAGTTACATGCAACATGAGGCAACAGTAAGCTTTGAAGCTGTGTAACTTCAACCCACTTGTGTACCTCAGACTCCCTATTTTTGACCATAAAAAATTTTGAGAATGTCCTTGGATGGAGGAGGAAGATAGTGAGGGGAAAAAAACCAACAAAACCAAAAAACCCCAAAAACCAACCTCACAGTAAAAAGAATACTCTAACAGTAGCTATAACACTCTAAACCCTCCAGAATGTTGCATAATTACCTCTGTACTTAAGACATGTCTCCTACTCCCCAAACAAACCTTAAGTTTTCAGAGTGTCAAAAGGGCTATGTCATTAGTGCTTTAACGTGACCCCACTCCTTTGATAATCCCCCCCCAACTGTAAAGCTTCTGCAATTCTGCGATCTTTGTAACTGTTCACTCACTATTCATGTGAAATGTGTTCACCAAAAAAACTTTGTACTAGGGTTTTCTCACACCATGAAGAGCATGCAACAATCATAAGTTTACAGTAATGCAACAACTGGTCAAGGAAACCTCCTGATGCTATACATGGTTGAAGTACATTAGCTCAATAGTTACAGATAAGAGATTTCACTCTGAAAAGCAGGAACACTGCCAGGTAGTTACTACACCTATGAATGGCGCAGTTCTATTCAGTGTTACTACTCAGACTGAATTCCAAATAATCCAAACTTTCCTTACTCAGAGAATTGTTTCAAATATCTCAACTGATAAGAGTATTTGGTGCAGACAGAAGAATGCACATGCAATAATACAGAGTTTAATATTACCAAAACAACCACACAGCCCTAACATTAATGGACTGTGCTTAATGATACTTGTAGTTTCAGCTATCCCTTCATCACAAGCTGAGTACCATTAAAACATTGCCCTAATTCCAAATTTATTACAAATTAAGCATTACTCTAAACACATGCTAGCTGTTCCACTAGGGAGGGCTGATTAAAGTTTAAACAATGCAGGCGCTGAAGCTTTTAACACACAAACTGATCATTCTCTGCTACTATATAATCACTTTGGCACTGTGACATCCCATACACCCCTGTACTTTGCAATATCAATCTCCTTCGGCAATTATTTTGAGAGGAATAAACATGAGCACAGGTAACTCCTCTAAGGCAACTGTAAGCACCTGTTACAAATTCTTCTCTGATCAGATCCACAGGCAAGGTACAGGTAAGGGTACCAGATCTCCCTGGAGTCCTGCTCTGAAAGCACTACCCTTCTTCCCTCCAGCCTGTCTGAGGGCTCTAATTCCTGCCAGCTCCTCTCCCTGCCCCTTCAGGCTCAAGGCAACCAGAGTCGAACAACAGCATCCCGACTGCACGTAAACCACACATCATACACACTCCACTTTTACAACACAAGTTGTGCTCTATCCCTAACACCCAGACCAGCTTTGAAGGGTTTGCAGTTTCCTTCTACCATCAACTACAGAGCTATGACTCTGCACAGCTTCACATTTCATCTGTGATGTAGCAAAGTATTAATGTCATATTACCTAAGAAAGCTTGAGACATGTATCTCATCAACAACAGAATCTAGAAGTATGGTCCAAGTAGCAGGTGAAGCAACTAAACAAGAAAACCTTCAACTGCTGCTATAATACAGCCTTGTGTCCTGGAAAATGTCTTAGGACTGAGGCAGAAGCTGCTCTGCACTTTTCAGAGTAGGAGAAAGGAAGAGTTATCAAATTGCAGGCTCATAACCAGTTGTTTTCCTTCATTTATTCAAGTGTCTTTCAGTGGAATTGCTATGCAGGAGGTATTCAGTAGGAGAGAGACACACTTGATACTACTACCTTCATCTTTGTTTTTCTGAAGTAAACCACATCATCATTTACTTATTTCTAAACACACTGGAATTAGTTCTATAGTTAATGTTGCTTGCAAAACCCCCACAACCTCAACATCAGATTTCAGGCCTTTTATTTCCTGAAAATAATAAAAAAAAAAAAAAACAAACAATCAGGAAATGAATACTGATGTCACTACAGAGAAGCTGATCTTCTCAAAATCGGTTCCTTACAGTCTGCTTGCTTACTATTTGAAGCTGAAAGCAAGAACTATTCCACTATTTTGTACAGTGCTACAATACCTGCTACAGTCAATAGCTCTAATGCACCTGCAGTGTTTCCTTTCATATCCAATACTGAAACCCAACCCAGAAAAGACCATTACATCTGTCAGACAATAAGGAAGATGCTGTCTTTAAGACTACATGGAGTATGTCTGGATGGATGAACCTTATTTCTTGACTCCACTACACACAGCCATAAAAGGAACACAATCAAGGCCCTTTAAACCTGTGTTTCAGTATCTTCAAGGGTATGTCCCTTTTCCTAGGAAGCTATTAAAAAACTAAGCCTTTCCCTGTACCTCACCTTGCTAATAAGAACAAGAAATTCAGCATCTTATAAATTAAAGTGCAATTAAGACTTCGCAGTCTCCCAGTGAGTACTTTGTACTTCTTCAGCCTAAGCAGGGCTGTGCAAGAGGAAACCTGTTTGGTATTGTAATCTCTGACGGTGTCAAAAGATACCCATTATATTGTATAAAAAAAAAGTAAAGGCAAGTATGCAGTGATAATTCTGTAGAATAAGCTGTGAACATCCAACAGTTTACAGCTAGGGGCAAAGAACTCAGGGAGATTTCCTGCTACACCTTCACCTTTTGCCAGTGTTCCTTAAACACCTAGTAGCCCTAAAGGTGCTCTCTGACTTCTTGCTTCCAATTTGTTTTGAACTACATTGTATGCCTTTCCCAAGTTGTTCTTGAAACTTGCTCACCTGTCTTTTTATTTTTACATGAGAATGACCAGAACTCTAAACTTTGCATTTTCTTCAAATGGACATTTCAGCTTTCTGAAAGACATTCATGCTTTGAATTATTTCCTTAACCCTTCTCTTCACCAATGATGTTTCTTTTTCACCACCATCTTTGAGAAATGATAACAGTTTCTTTATGAGCCACCAATATTGCATTTTTGTTATCTCAACATCACCTGCAAGGATTCCATTCTTCAGCATGCCCTTGAAAGCTTTTTAAAAAAAAAAAAATTCCTAAGTCTTATGTAAGCAACCTTTCTGAAAAATGCACCCCAAAATTTTTTTTCTTTATCCTTCTGTTGCTCACAAAAATACTTTTAATCCAAGTGCTTTATGTTCACTATTACAGAGTGGCTCTGGAAGTGATATCCTGAACCAGAACCAACACACAGCTCAGGATCAAGTCAAGGCTTACCACTTCTGTCTTTTTCACTAGCTCTTTGGTGAATCACTGATCACCTAAATGTGTGCTGTTCTCAGTATAAGATGCTGATGCAATGTGTATCTAACCTCCATAGGATACATGAAGTCACTCACTGCTATCACGTTTCCTGCCCACATTGCCTCTCTGCCATCCACATGGCGTGGGAGGATAAAGCTATACAGTCCTCTTCCTGTTCTTGCTCTGCCCTCATGCCTTTAGTCCTGAATTTTCAGTTCATTGGGACTGACTGGTTGACACAGTTTGCTTGTTAATTTGGTCTGAAAAAGTTTTCTTCAGCGTGTTGCTTGTCTGTTTGTCCGTGCCTATAACAGTCTTGCTAACCACATTGTTTTAAAATGGCAGCACAGATTTATCCAAAATTTCTGAAAGAAAAATATTCCAGATTCCACCTTATTCTTCAGCCTTCTAAAGTCTGTCTCATACCAAGACAGATAGGTCTATTGTACGAGATCTGCATCTCGTACAATAGACCTAGAAGAACTACTTTTCCCTTCACCAACTGCAGGCCTTCCTCCCATTAAATTAGTTGTCATCTCCTGATCAAGTTAATTTAGTATAATCATAATAAAGTTATGGTGACAACCAGTTCTGACAATCAGACATTTCCCCACTATTTCTTTTGTAACATCTTATTACATGGGATTAAGTACACCACATACAATCAAAAGCACATCAAAATAGTTCAACTGGTAAAAGAATTATAGATGATGCTCATGGCACGTGAAACAATAATGAAATACTATAGAAGGGCTGCATAATGCACTTTGTGTCACTCATGGTATTTCTGATGGCAGAAAGCATAAAGTGGTCTTTTTTTCCCCCAAAAATTGAGTGTTGGGAAATACAGGGCTGTCATACCCTCTCAGTCCACTTTCATTTGATATGTTCTAGCTGATCTTCATTTTAGTATTCTGTAACAAGCTCTTATTGTTCCAGAGAGCTGTCAGAACCAGAGAACAGCTGAGGCTGGGAGGGAGCTCTTGTGATCCCCTAGCCCATGCACTCTGCTCAAGCAGGCTCAGCAGGAGCAGGTTGCCCAGGACTGTGACTAGAAAGGTTCTGAGTATCACCAAGGACAGAGACCCCACAGCATTTCTGGGCAACCTGCTCCAGTGTTTGACCACCCTCACAGTAAAAAAGTGTTGTCTTCTGTCCAGATGCAATTTGATGCGTTTTAATTTGTGCCCGCTGCCTCTTGTCCTGTCAAGTTTTATCACTATTTACTGTGTCTTCTAGGACCATTACTGGGATGTTTTAGTCTTGTTTGCAATAAACAAGTCTTTGATTTCAGGTAGTTCTTTAGAAAGACAAAACTGAAGTTTCTCACTAAACCATGCCAGAATAATTACTACAAGGAAAAGGAAAAAAGTGCATGAGGAAAGCAAACATCACTGTTCCAAGAACACATTAGGAAAAAAATACTTGCACAGAATTTAAATCAACTCAAATGCAGTTCCTAAGAATGACAAAATTACTTAGTTTTCAGCTTATTATACTGCAGCCAGTAAATTAACTAAAAAAATTGTTTTAAAAAACTCTAACCTTTTCCTACTTCAGATTGTTCATCCTTTAATAAAAGTGAATTACTATGTTTCTTTCCTGCTACAAGTGTATCTAAGAATAAAAAGCAGTCACCATAATCATAAACAGACTAAATTAGCCTAATGCCTATTTTCTTTTGTCATTCAATTTTCTATGAAGGCAGGTCACAACCTAGAAATCCTTCTACTACCATATTAAGCAGTTGGACAAAGTAACTTTGGCTATTAGTTAATGGCAGAGTGTCCTTCTACAGCTATTCACAGCAGAGTAACCAAAAATGGGCACAAGCAGTAAGAACACACCATTCAGAATAAGTATCATGATATCAACATTCATTATTTCATTAAAATTTTCAGATTGGTATCTCACATTAAACAAAAAGGGTAGCTTGGCAAACTAAAAACCCACAAGTTCACAAACATGCATTTTTACTCAAAGCAAGTGTTCTTTTGTGGAATGAGTCTGGCAAATTACATACAAATTAACTTTCAAAATGCCAAGCCATGTTTATTTGTGGAGGATAATGATGTTTCCTCTCCTTTCATACGTATCATTTGTTAAACTGGTTCCTCCAGGAGATCAAGTAACTCTTACGTCCTAAAAAGGTAACAAGAGCTGTTTCATTTGCTTCAGAGTCCCAGTTTCTAGTTCCTGTCCACATACAGATGATAATTTCAAATTACACTGTGTATTTACAACAAACTAATTTCACTATGCTTCAGTACAGCAACTATTTATTTATTAACTCACTAATGGTAGTATTACTGGATTTTTATCATCCAATGTCTGCAGCTGCAGAAGTTACAGTTACTGTGTAATTAACAAAAACCTGACACTTGCAGTTTAAAGGCTAAGAGACTCTACTTTCCAATTAGAAGTCTATTAGCACTAAGTTTTCAAGCCGACTCAAGAAATGCAATCATCTATTTGGTAGCAAGAGATAAACCATTGTGATAGAAGTTAACTCATTTAGACAATAAACACCTTTGAACAGTTCCCCCGCTCCCCACCTCTCTTTGCACGATCATACAGAGGAATAGTTAAAATAATTAAATAATCAAAAAAAGGAATAATTAAAAGTGACAGCAATCATTAAGGTTTCAGCTCTATTTGCAGAAGTTACCAAGAATGTAATTTATTTTTCAGAAGATGCATCCACCCACTGCAACTCCAATAAAATTATCTACAGTTATCAAAAGCCTTTTTCTCCTCTTTACATTCAAAATGGACTTAGAGAAATCTTCAACTGAGTAGTCTCCCAGAACACAAAACACACACCTCCCAAGAATCACATAGGGATGTATTTGTTTACTAAATATAAAGTTACCTCTTGAGAGGAAACACTGAATAGTCTGTAAAGTACATTAGGATGCTTCTAAACAGCTTGACAGGACAGGGAGAGCAACCAACAAGAAAAACATTTATTGTTATGACTCAGAATGGAGCAGAGGAAAAAAGCTGTACTAACTCCCAATAGGTCTCATTATTATTACAACAGATTAAAAAAATGCAGGTCAGTCTCATTAAACAAGTTGAATATACACTAATATTTCTAATTGTATCCCAAATGAACCAATTAATATCTATTAAGCATGCAGTCAATATTTAACTGGTTAGGATGGGACACACTATTTCAGTGATGGAAGGGAAGAGTACCACAGCCTTGAGGTTTCCTTAAAACACAAATACACACTAACAACACTGTTGTTGTCACATTAGTTTCATTTTTAGTGGCAAACCAAACACACCCAAAAAGATTTAAACTATTTAAAATAACAGTCCACATAGTTATCAGAGTGGTAAGAGTGGTATTCTGAATTATATACTACCAGTATTTCTAATATAATTAGCTGCACTTTTAAATTTAATTGATAACATCTCATATAAAGATCTGTTAGATCCTCAGACCACTTCCAGCCTGAATCATTCAAAGCAGCACCATACAAGACACACAACCATATTTCAGTCTATATCCTTTCTCCCAGTTTGGGGACCAGAAAGTGGAACCAGAAATACTGATGCATATCCCCCAACACAACAATGATAAAAACACAGAAAGGTTAGCTCAGGAACTTGAAGTAGCGATATACAAAGTAGAAGAGCAACCTTAAGAAATTTAAATTTGTGAACTTTTAGAGCAGTTTTGCAGCTAACAAACAACTAACAGTGCAGTTTCAAATAATAAGTTACACAAAAATTTATTATCATCGAAAAAGTGTCCCAGCCTATCTTCCTGTCCTTTCACCTATCAACACAAGTGCTTACGGTGCCATAAGCAACTACTTATGCAACATGCTGCCAAATCAGTTATGAACCCTAAAAGCTTGGGCTTTTTTTAGCTATATCAGCAAGACAGCACAAGCAAATACTGAACTACACAACAGCAGCATAACTAAGGCAAAGACAGTGAATGGCCAGGTATAAAAGTGGGACATTCTCTTTTAGTGGAAGAATAAGCTTAGAGCTCCTCAACCTACTTGTGAAACCACATGCTAAGGGCATACTTCAAGTACTAAACCTGTACCTTGCCCTCCTTTGCCCCCAGCCACTTATTCTTACCCAAGTACCATTCCTTCCTTTATGCCAGTACAAATATTTGTGTGACCATGGAGTTAACTATACCAGGGAACTGATCCAGTGGAGAATTTAATTGGCAAAAACAACTGGTTAGTCTGAGAGAGATTCTCTCATCAAGCAGAAAGTATGCTAGTGCCAGCAAAAAGGAGAGAGAAGTGTGCAGTCTGTGGCAGACGGAAGGCTGTGAAACCTCTTTTACCATCAGCCTACGCTTACACTGACTGTGAAACTACAACCTAAGATTTCATGTCTTAGGTTATGTTTTCATATTTGTGCTAGTGCTGACGGCATTTGAGACTTCAGGGCAACTACAAGTGGAGACTCAGCGATGTGTTCCTGTGCCCTCCACTTACACTAGCTTTAATGATCCCTCTCCTATCCCCTTCCCTCCCACCTCAACACTGCTTCCTCAGATATGCAACACAAACACTTGTGCAGTTCTATGGCAAACAAGTCTAGGTAGGGAACTAATCTAACTTAAAAACAAATAACCTACAAAGTGTTTTTGGGAGAGACACAAAGGAAGAAAGGAAGCTTCCAATTGGATCTGCTCCTCTACCTGGTTCACTGCACAGCAACCCAAACCACCATACTTACGTAGCACATGACACAAGAATAAATAAGTACTGAATACTTTTTCTAACACTGTTACTGAAAAAATACTCAGAGAACCACAGCCTATGCAGCTTTCTGGAAAGAAGTGAACTACCAACTTGTTAACAATTTCACGTGACCTTATCTTAACAAACACTTGTACCTTGAAAAATAAAGTGCACTGCAGTTAGAATCATCTTATTTTTCAGAGAGGCAGAACAGAGGGACTGTTTCGTCATGAAAGCATTATGCTCTCCTACACAATTGCTCTTTCTTAAGAGACTACTGAGCATCCTCAAAAGAAAGTTTTATCTATACTACAGCTGTTTATTCCAAACAGAACAGGTAAATAAAGCTCATGCTCCAAACTGAAAGACAACAGCAGCTGTCAATCTTTGTCTATAACTGGGCCCATACTTAACCTATGTCAATAAGATCCAGCACACTATAAGGAGCTGGGAAAAGACCAATCGCAAAACTGAATACTTTATTCACTTCGTACATTTGCTACTAATTTAGTTTTTCATTTTCTTGCCCTGTATCAGTTTTGCCTTATGAATAAAAAAAATTGAGATAAGCATTTAAAAAAAGTCTGTAAAACAGTCAACTTTAAACAGAAATTTACACTATTGTACATCTTTGTTTTAGTAAAAAAGCAATTAAAGGGAGTAACTGTCCTACTTTTTCCAAAACCAAGGAGTCTCAATTTCCTGTCCCCCCTTTTAAAATACTGTCTTAATGTTAGTTCGGAAGATACAGTGGTAATTTGGAAGTTGAAGTTTCACATCAAGCACATGCCAGCAAAGTATTTGGAACATAGTTGAAGCAACATGTTGTGTTCTGCATGTTGGAGATGAGTTTCCCAGCTTCAAATGGAACTTCTTGTATCATGATTTGTGGACAAGCTGCATCCCAAAGTTCAGAATAAACCAATGAGAGAAATTCCAAAAGTTCCAAAATGAAGCACATAACTCTTAAGATCACCACATTTTTGTGTTCTAAACCTACCATCCTGTGAGATAATGCTTCATTCGTTCTCCAACATCTCACCCTTCTGTTTTCACAAAAGCTTATAATTTTCACATAAATACAGAAATTCATTTAAAAGTTGAAATGAATGGAGGCAGATATGAGATACAAGAATCAGATCAGAATTTAAAGATTGCATTTTAGGACCACTGCAATGCTTAGAGTTGCACCTTGAAATAGGCAAGCCTGAGGAGAGAAAGCAGTAGTGTGTTCCACATTTGCACAATGCTTTGGAAGTAATTATACCTTGTCTATGAAATAATTAGGCAAATCAGCTAATATTTTATAATACATTAGCTGGCAACACAGCCAAGAGGAATCAGCACAGAACTGAGTTAAGCACCTTGATCCTTTTGACCACAGTTGCACGCAGTGATGTAGGTAAGGCTCTTCTCTTTGACCAGCTTCATTTACTTCCCAAGCAGAAGCCTAGTCTTACTTCTGGCAAGGCAATGCATAGCTATGTTTTAAAAATACACACATCATTTAGGTTCCCTGAAAACATGAGGCAAACACCTTAGCTAGCCTTATGCAACATAATACAAACTACTATTAGCTTCCATAGGGTGTAAAATGGCAATAATACAGTTGAAAGAGCACTAACAAAAGCACCACTTGAAGCAGTGTATTGATGAAACTTGTGTGTTTGGTCACAACTACCTTATGCTAACTCTTAATATATAGTTCAGCTTGTAATATTTTCCTACTTTTGATTACTCCACCAGTTGAATATTCAAACAGGAGAATGACATATCTATGCACATGAGATAACAGAGCATAATACTTTCAAAGATGCTTATCACCAATACTAAATTACATGGCCCAAAGACTATAACCATTTTTATTCCTTATTAAAACCAGCAACTTCTTTGAAGTTTTTTAAAGGAAGAAGGAAAGCCCTACGTAATAAGTGCTGTGACAAATGCTTGGCAGACACAGCCACGGACTGCTGCAGAGCCAAATGGTATGTACAAATACAGTCTTCCTTTGCATTCCCAAGACTATTTCTTCTCTCTCTCACTCTCTGGTAACAGGGCAGAGGACAAGTTCTTATAGGGCTGGAGATAATAATCATCACCTTGCTTGTAATAATGATGCAAAATGCTGTTCTTAAAGCTGTTACCAGCAGGACATCTCTTAAGCAGCAATAGGAGGATAACTCATGCAGTGAGGGTTAACTGTCCCTTACATAAAACGATGGAAGTGTTCACTGCTCTTAAGATCTTGCTTATGCAAACCAAAATAAATCTTAAATATAAAGAAAACTAAATGACCCTGGAGCAAGGGAGTTTACAGGAAGGTCAGATAGCAATGGACTAGCGTTAGACAGTTATTTAGCCTTTTGCTGGATATATCCTGTGATGGATCATTTACCATAATACCTGCTACTACTAAACCAGCAAACAGCACTTCATTACAGAAGAGCTCAATAGTCTGGGTGGACAAATCCATGAACCATAAGAAAATCACCCGTAAACAAGAACAATTACAGGCATACTAAAAAAAAAAGAAATTAGTTAGGCAAGAGGATTTAAAACCGCCAGCTGAGTATACATAAGATCCTGCTTATATGTTGGTCAAACGTGAGCATACTACAGGCAATAAGCAACTGAAAGTTAACTTTAAGCCATGTAATTTTAGGGTAAAATACTGGTATGCATTTACCATATTAATATGTATAATGCAGACATAGCATGAGGTATTGGACAACATCAGAATGGAAGTCAGCAAATCCAGAGTTTTGACTGTTATCAACTCACTGTGATTTGGTTTACTTGACACAATTATCTTTTTAGTTTTCCTCATCAGTGAAGTGGGGGTAGTCCAGAAACCTCTACTCCTCAGCTGAAGTGCAAGGTCTAATTTACATGCCATGCTTTAGGCTACAACAGCTAGGAATTGCAATGACAATCAAAGCAGTAATTCACTCTATTTTACCAATAATTTACCCTTCTCTTCACGGCTTATACAATTAGAAGTACTAAAGAAAACATGCTCTTTATTAACTAAAAGAACTTCTCCCCTATCTAGTTGTATTGGAGCTAATGACAGCAGCTCCCTTAACCCTTCCTTTTCCACTAACACTAAAAATCCTTCCTGCTTGCACAGATGTAACATCAGAACAAATAATAGAGGATCCTAGTGCCTAACTCTACAAATAAATTCTCAACTGTTACAAATGATTCCAGAATTTAGTGCCTGTACAAGCATTACAGTAAGTTCTAAACAAGACAATTTGCTCTCCATTTAAAAACAGCTTACGATATTACATACTTGGGCAATTCATCAAGCTTGCAAAATGTATGAAAACCTAGCTCTGTAACACTTCAACTCCCACTCACATGAGGGAGTGCAAATACATTCCTGCTGGGTCACTAGAAAGGTGTGGCTAAGAGCAGTAGTAGCAAAGCAGTTAAGACTCAGCTAGGTGGACAAACTGAACTGGAAGATGCATGGAAAAAACAGGAGATGGCAGCTGTCAGATTCCTAATACTGGCAAGAAATTCACAGGCTCTCTCCTCTTAACTATACATCCAAGAAGCTCAAAAACTCAGTGACAACTATCTCACCCACCTTAACTAATTCAAATGAACATTTGGATCATACAGTCCTTACTACATACAGATCTGTTATCTTCACCAAATTTTTAATTGGACTGTTTCTTACCCTTTGATGTGCAGAAGGTTCTTAAAATGAGCTCGCTCACATTCTGGTCATGCAAGTTGGTGCATGTGGTGGATTCATTATATTTTTCTCTCCCCTGTTCATCTGAAGAAGGGAGTGATAGAGTGGCTTTGGTGGGCACCTGGGTCCAGAATGGTAATGAAATTTTAAAGAAAGTGGCTGTAAAGTCTGATCACATTGTGACACAGGCAGCAATCTAATCTCAATGGGTCAAAAGGTCTTCAATCCTGCTTACTGCATGTCTGTGACAGAAACTAGTTAGCAAAAACGTTAAGTTACAATGACATCTTATATTAAGAGAGGAATTATTGCTATGAGGAGTCCAACTAGCCTTGCTAACTATATATGCACAAGTGCTGTCTTCTGCTTTAAGCAGAAGAACCTTGTGCTAGGTTAACAACATACGGTTACGTTTCAGGAAGATAAGAATCAGCAGATTCTGCTTCAAGAAGTGAGAATTCAGCAAAATTAGAGAGATGTGATGGCCTGGCTTTTGAACTTGGCCACAAGGCCAAGCTAATACCTTCCTGCTTCTGCCAAGCTAAAAATTGTTTTAACGGGCTTTCTTAACAGTCCTTGTTTTCTTTTGAAAATGCCATGGGGTTTTCTTTGTAGAGCTCCCCCAGAAATTTCACAGAGAACACAAAGCACAACATATACTTATCTAATAAGATTAAAAAAGGAAGTTACCAAGTTGCATAATACTCTAGATTTCCACAGCCAGGACTCCATATGTCAGGGACTACAATACCTTTTGCCAGTTCTGTTATCACACAGCAGGTAGATACTTGGTAGGGGCCTTTGATGGTTTGATTGTCAAAGTACAGATGCACCTATACCAATAAAAATATGACATTTCTCATATAAGCTGCTTCTACACAGTACTGGCCAGCCTGCAGATAGTCTCACGCAGCTCACAAGCAGTTCAAATGCAACACTTGCCCTCAGGTTTCATCACAACTACAGGGCTGTTTTGGAGCAGGCATGGGGTAACATGAACCCCCTGCTATGGGAGCTGCAGAACATCCAGACTACTGTCACCAGCTCGCCCAGAGACAAAGCTGCAAAACCCATCGTGCAGCAGAGCAGTGGGATAGCTGGTGACCAGCACACTTCCTACCTGCCAAATGTTCTTAGAGCTCACAACCCCATCAGCTATCTAAAGTATGCAATGTGTGCCTCTGCACTCTGTCATGTTAAGATGTTGGTATGCAGCTCATTAGGTCAGAAAAATTGGCCACCTCTTACATATAATGCTTAGGCTATACATTTCTACCGCAGACCTAACCTAAGTCTATGACAAACCAGAATCTAACAAAAAGTCTACTACATTACTTCAGGAGTGACTCAGAAGTGCCACCTGACTCACTAACTTTGCATCAAGCACCACCCTGGACTTGAGCCATCAGAAACCTCTGCCGTTTAAACCAAGTTTACTGTTATAGAGCAAACAAGTTGAACACAGAGGGCTCCATTTATTTTCTAATGCTTTTGTTTACTTTCCAATTAAGTTTTGACCTACTGGGGGAAAAGAACCCATACAAGTGAACAACTGAAAAAAAAAAAAAGAGTGAAAAGCTGCCTTCTGAAATTAATTTATTCACATAATAATGTGAAATAGAATCTATTCCAGAGGAAAAAAGAAAATGTAGACCTATACCTTCTAAACTACAAGCTAACCAGAAACTCAACAGAAACTCAATATAATTCCCCACATATGAAGAACACTCACACACATTGCAGTACCTGAGAAGAAACTTGAGGGTGGAAAAAGTTTGACATTTATTTAGAAACTGCAAGAATAAAGCTTAGGACAAGTAAATTTTACTAGGCACAGACAGGCTTCATTACTTATTTGGTTTAAAGCCCAAACTTATTCGCAATGCCCAGTTAGAAACAAGGTGTTACCGTTCAATCATAACTAATCAAGGCACTTAAAATTTAAGGGGGGAAGTTATATTAGCAACCAAGAACAATGAGGTTTATGAAAGGGAGAACAAGACACATAACAAAGTATCTTGTCACATCTTAGAACAGTCTAAATCTAATATTCTATCACAGTCTTCCTATATTTCTTATATAATAGGACCACCATTCAGTATCAAAAATAATTCTTATGCTCAAAAGCATGCAGATCCATACTTTTGAGTTACTAGAAAATGCTACAGTACAAATAATAGAGGTGGTTCTAGTGTGAAGAGAACTACAAAGCAGGAATGACCTAATGAACTTGATTGCTCAATTTCTATCACACTGAAGAAAACATAAATACCAAATACTTCAGTAATACTAAATACAAACTCGATTTTTCCTGTGTATTTTGCAGTTAACTTACTTTTAGGTTCTAAAACTTTGAAGAATTTTAATAGGTTACCATTTTTACTTTGTTTTTTTGCTGTTAAAGTAGCCCGCAGACATTGAAAAGAATAATTAATAGTAGCTTAACTATGTATCATCGCTTACTGAACTTTCACTCGCTAAAAAATCTGAAAACTGTTTATTAAAAAGTCCTCCACCTTGAAATACCACTGACCTAACCAAGCTCTTAGCCACATGAAGCCCAAATAAGGATAAAAATACCAGATGAGTAAGTTGAAATTCTAAGATGCTAAATATCAGTTGAATATGGAACCAAGATGCAGAACTAACAGCCACTACAAAGCTATCAAAGTTTGAACTGGCGAAATTTCAAGCTGTTTGCACATTTTCAAAATCCCCCTATAATCACATTCCTTTTTTTAAGGAAAGAGAGTTTCTTGTTAAAGTTCAGTATGCTTCTGCCACAGCATCAGCGGTTATTTATGAGGCAGATAATATCACTTAGCCTCTTCTGCAGAGAATATTGTAAGTCATGGCCTTAAGACAGAAGACATTATGACAAATCTGCACCACACACAATGGGACTATTGATTTTGATGTCTCTAAATACTATTTACTCTGCAGGCTCCACTTTCCCCCTGCCCCTTTTATTTTTTTTTAAATACACAATCTGCTTTATTTGGAAAACATTATTCCCAGACACTGAAGTTTATTAAAAAACCATTTTTTTATTATTTGAAATGTGCACCACTTGCACCTGTTTTGGAAATCAAATATCTTTTCCAAACCAGATTTTTATGTATGTTTGGCTTAATAACTTATGAAATATCTTAAAAGTAAACATTTTAAAAACAGTGACAGTGTTATAATGCTATAGTGATCATTAAACCTACACAAACAAAAGTACACAAGCAAAACTCAGAAAAACTTGATTTCCCTGAAAGTGTCCTTTTAAATCCTGGAATTCAAGACAGGCCTATTTGGGTTGTCCTACTATATACCTCATCTGTCACATGAAAACTACTTTAGCAAGGGCTGGCTTTGCATGCAAGAAGCTGTAAAAAATAAACAACCTCCTCAGGAGAAGCCTTATTCACAGTGGTTTTTAAATGTCAACTGATTCTTGGCCTAGAAAAGTCTCAGTCTGGTATACAGCACCATAAGCAAAATACTTGATTATCATAAGTAAGCTGCCATTTCTCTTCAGTTTGCTGTCTTTAAGCCTATATATAAAGCAGGCCAGTTGAAGAACTGTTTGGAGAAACAAAACCAAAAATTGTTCAAAATGGAACCTCAATTTTGAAAGACTGACTCTTTGACTTCTAAGGCTAGATACAACTATTAGTTCATGTAATCTCATTTGGTATATACTAATCTACAGACCTTCAGCCAGTTATTCCTCTAATTAGTCCACAATTCATGGAAAAGTGCTCCAAGTTTGCCCCTAAAGATTTATTGTTTAAGGAGGCAAAACATAATCTTTGTTAAGTTCTCCACCATATCAAATTTTTCTCATGCTAATAATAAAGGAGTGGCTGAGAAACGTAACAATAACGTCACGCTTTCAAGCTGCAACACGGTGATCGTGATAACCAAGACCGCAGCCAAGTTTGTGGTGGGAGGAGGTGGTTCTAGTCAGGGAAATAAACTTGCAAATACCTGAGCTATTTAAATGTTTAAGGGGTGGGATACGGCATTTCACTCCCTACCGTGCTCCCCCTCTGAAAGGCCCAGGGGTGGTGGGTCAATGACAATTGCAGTAGGGGCCTGTCCTTAGGGAGGAGGACCACACGTAGAGAGCACGGGATGACTTTGAAAGCACTCTGAAAATTTGCTACCGTACAGGTGGTTCTTAACTCCCCTCCTTCTTTGAGTGACTTGTCTGTTTCTTCCTAAGGGGCCTAGGGGCCACGGCAGGAGCCAATGCAGCAGAGACAGATTTTAAGGGCTCAGGTACCAAAATGGGCACGCACCCCCTGGGACCCTGGCAGAGAAGGGGGTACCCAAAGAAGCAGCACAGCTCGCCAAGAGCTGGAAGGGCCCAGAGGAGCCCAAGAGGGGCGGGAAAACAGCCAGCCATAATGGAAAGGCCACAGACTACCTGGAAAGCAGCCCCTGCTCTGCCGGAGGGGCCAAAGCCGTTCTCCGGGAGGACGAGCAGGGGGCCACACCGGCCAGTCACTCGGGGAACGGGGACGAAAGCGGGCCGGGGAGAGGGGAAGGGGGTCAGCTGGGCACGGAGTGGGTGTGAGGCAGCCACCTCAGCAGGGGGAGGGGCAGCGGCCATGTTGTGAGGGGGG